>NW_027552914.1:0-52032 GCF_045843805.1 Urocitellus parryii
AACGCTTCTGGTTTAGGGATGTCTGTACTGTTTTTTCGGCTAAGTGGATACACGATTTGGAACACTAAATCAAACACGGTTTGTAGTTTTTGGAAGCTTGGCACAAAAATGTAGTTACAACTTCTATCGCTATGGTTTGTGTCCTATTGAAGTAGCCCCAAGCCGAGACTGACGAGAATCACATTCATTGAAAGGGGTTGCCAAGCTTCCAAAGAAGTACGAGTTTCCTGAAATCTCAAGAAACATATTTTCACCCAATCTTGATGATACTGGCAGGTAATGATCAGGACACCAATCCACTTGGGTCACCAAATTTCGTTCTTCTAGCTTAAACCGTTCCTTTGCAGTAACCCTTTTCATGTTTAGGTTTCACTCTATTTTCTCCTATATGGATACATGTATTTCGAACTCTAAATCAAACACGGTTTGTGCTAGCTCTTTGAAACTTGGCACAATAATGTAGTTCCACGTTCTATCGCTATGGTTTGTGTCCTATTGAAGTAGCCCCAAGCAGAGACTGACCAGAATCACTTTCATTGAAAGGGGTTGCCAAGCTTCCAAAAAACTACGAGTTTCCTGAAATCTTAGCAAACATTTTTTCACCCAATCTTGATGGATACATGCAGGTAATGATCAGTACACCAATCCCACTTGGCTCTCCAAATTTCGTTCTTCTAGCTTAAACCGTTCCTTTGCAGTAACCGTTTTCATGTTTAGGTTTCACTCTCTTTTCTCCTATATGGATACATGTAGTTGGAACTCTAAATCAAACATGGTTTGTGCTAGCTCTTTGAAACTTGGCACAATAATGTAGTTCCAAGTTCTATCGCTATGGTTTGTGTCCTATTGTAGTAGCCCCAAGCAGAGACTGACGAGAATCACTTTCATTGAAAGGGGTTGCCAAGCTTCCAAAAAACTACGAGTTTCCTGAAATCTCAGCAAACATTTTTTCACCCATTCTTGATGATAGTTGCAGGTAATGATCAGTACACCAATCCCACTTGACTCTCCAAATTTCGTTCTTCTAGCTTAAACCGTTCCTTTGCAGTAACCCTTTTCAAGTTTAGGTTTCACTCTGTTTTTTCCTATATGGATGCATGTATTTGGAACACTAAATCAAACATGGTTTGTGCTAGCTCTTTGAAACTTGGCACAAAAAATGTAGTTCCAAGTTCTATCGCTATGGTTTGTGTCCTATTGTAGTAGCCCCAAGCAGAGACTGACGAGAATCACTTTCATTGAAAGGGGTTGCCAAGCTTCCAAAGAACTACGAGTTTCCTGAAATCTCAGCAAACATTTTTTTCACCCATTCTTGATGATAGTTGCAGGTAATGATCAGTACACCAATCCCACTTGACTCTCCAAATTTCGTTCTTCTAGCTTAAACCGTTCCTTTGCAGTAACCCTTTTCAAGTTTAGGTTTCACTCTGTTTTTTCCTATATGGATACATGTATTTGGAACACTAAATCAAACACTGGTTTGTGCTACCTCTTTGAAACTTGGCACAATCATGTAGTTCCAAGTTCTATCGCTATGGTTTGTGTCCTATTGAAGTAGCCCCAAACAGAGACTGACGAGAATCACTTTCATTGAAAGGGGTTGCCAAGCTTCCAAAAAACTACGAGTTTCCTGAAATCTCAGCAAACAATTTTGAACCAGTCTTGATGATACTGGCAGGTATTGATCAGTACAACAATCCCACTTGGCTCACCAAATTTCGTTCTTCTATCTTAAACCGTTCCTTTGCAGTAACCCTTTTCATGTTTAGGTTTCACTCTACTTTCTCCTATATGGATACATGTAGTTGGAACTCTAAATCAAACACGGTTTGTGCTAGCTCTTTGAAACTTGGCAAAATAATGTAGTTCCAAGTTCTATCGCTATGGTTTTTGTCCTATTGAAGTAGCCCCAAGCAGAGACTGACGAGAATCACTTTCATTGAAAGGGGTTGCCAAGCTTCCAAAGAATTATGCGTTTCCTGAAATCTCAGCAAACATTTTTTCAACCAATCTTGATGATACTGGCAGGTAATGATCAGTACACCAATCCCACTTGGCTCACCAAATTTCGTTTTTCTAGGTTAAACCGTTGATTTGCAGTAACCGTTTTCATGTTTAGGTTTCACTCTCTTTTCTCCTATATGGATACATGTAGTTGGAACTCTAAATCAAAACATGGTTTGTGCTAGCTCTTTGAAACTTGGCACAATAATGTAGTTCCAAGTTCTATCGCTACGGTTTGTGTCCTATTGAAGTAGCCCGAAGCAGAGACTGACGAGAATCACTTTCATTGAAAGGGGTTGCTAAGCTTACAGAGAACTATGCGTTTCCTGAAATCTCAGCAAACATTTTTTCAACCAATCTTGATGATACTGGCAGGTAATGATCAGTACACCAATCGAACTTGGCTCACCAAATTTCGTTTTTCTAGGTTAAACCGTTCATTTGCAGTAACCGTTTTCATGTTTAGGTTTCACTCTCTTTTCTCCTATATGGATACATGTAGTTGGAACTCTAAATCAAACATGGTTTGTGCTAGCTCTTTGAAACTTGGCACAATAATGTAGTTCCAAGTTCTATCGCTATGGTTTGTGTCCTATTGAAGTAGCCCCAAGCAGAGACTGACGAGAATCACTTTCATTGAAAGGGGTTGCCAAGCTTTCAAAAAACTACGAGGTTCCTGAAATCTCTGCAAACATTTTTTCACCCAATCTTGAATGATACATGCAGGTAATGATCAGTACAACAATCCCATTTGGCTCTCCAAATTTCGTTCTTCTAGCTTAAACAGTTCCTTTGCAGTAACCTTTTCATATTTAGGTTTCACTCTGTTTTTTCCTATATGGATACATGTAGTTGGAACTCTAAATCAAACAAGGTTTGTGCTAGCTCTTTGAACCTTGGCACAATAATGTAGTTCCAAGTTCTATCGCTACGGTTTGTGTCCTATTGAAGTAGCCCCAAACAGAGACTGATGAGAATCACTTTCATTGAAAAAGGTTGCCAAGCTTCCAAAAAACTACGAGTTTCCTGAAATCTCAGCAAACATTTTTTAACCCAATCTTGATGATACTGGCAGGTAATGATCAGTACACCAATCCCACTTGGCTCACCAAATTTCGTTCTTCTAGGTTAAACCGTTCCTTTCAGTAACCGTTTCATGTTTAGGTTTCACTCTGTTTTCTCCTATATGGATACATGTATTTGGAACTCTAAATCAAACACGGTTTGTGCTAGCTCTTTGAAACTTGGCACAATAATGTAGTTCCAAGTTCTATCGCTATTCTTTGTGTCCTATTGGAGTAGCCCCAAACAGAGACTGACGAGAATCACTTTCATTGAAAGGGGTTGCCAAGCTTCCAAAAAACTACGAGTTTCCTGAAATCTCAGCAAACATTTTTGAACCAATCTTGATGATACTGGCAGGTATTGATCAGTACACCAATCCCACCTTGGGCTCCCAAATTTCGTTCTTCTAGGTTAAAACGTTCCTTTGCAGCAACCGTTTTCATATTTAGGTTTCACTCTGTTTTCTCCTATATGGATACATGTATTTGGAACTCTAAATCAAATACGGTTTGTGCTAGCTCTTTGAAACTTGGCACAATAATGTAGTTCCAAGTTCTATCGCTTTGGTTTGTGTCCTATTGAAGTAGCCCCAAGCAGAGACTGACGATAATCACTTTCATTGAAAAGGGTTGCCAAGCTTCCAAAAAACTACGAGGTTCCTGAAATCTCTGCAAACATTTTTTCACCCAATCTTGATGATACATGCAGGTAATGATCAGTACAACAATCCCACTTGGCTCTCCAAATTTCGTTCTTCTAGCTTAAACAATTCCTTTGCAGTAACCCTTTTCATGATTAGGTTTCACTCTATTTTCTCCTATATGGATACATGTAGTTGGAACTCTAAATCAAACATGGTTTGTGCTAGCTCTTTGAAACTTGGCACAATAATGTAGTTCCAAGTTCTATCGCTATGGTTTGTGTCCTATTGTAGTAGCCCCAAGCAGAGACTGAAGAGAATCACTTTCATTGAAAATGTTGCCAAGCTTCCAAAAAACTACGAGTTTCCTGAAATCTTAGCAAACATTTTTTCACCCAAACTTGATGGATACATGCAGGTAATGATCAGTACACCAATCCCACTTGGCTCTCCAAATTTCGTTCTTCTAGCTTAAACCGTTCCTTTGCAGTAACCGTTTTCATGTTTAGGTTTCACTCTCTTTTCTCCTATATGGATACATGTAGTTGGAACTCTAAATCAAACATGGTTTGTGCTAGCTCTTTGAAACTTGGCACAATAATGTAGTTCCAAGTTCTATCGCTATGGTTTGTGTCCTATTGTAGTAGCCCCAAGCAGAGACTGACGAGAATCACTTTCATTGAAAGGGGTTGCCAAGCTTCCAAAAAACTACGAGTTTCCTGAAATCTCAGCAAACATTTTTTCACCCATTCTTGATGATAGTTGCAGGTAATGATCAGTACACCAATCCCACTTGACTCTCCAAATTTCGTTCTTCTAGCTTAAACCGTTCCTTTGCAGTAACCCTTTTCAAGTTTAGGTTTCACTCTGTTTTTTCCTATATGGATACATGTATTTGGAACACTAAATCAAACACGGTTTGTGCTAGCTCTTTGAAACTTGGCACAAAAATGTAGTTCCAAGTTTATCGCTATGGTTTGTGTCCTATTGTAGTAGCCCCAAGCAGAGACAGACGAGAATCACTTTCATTGAAAGGGGTTGCCAAGCTTCCAAAAAACTACGAGTTTCCTGAAATCTCAGCAAACATTTTTTCACCCATTCTTGATGATAGTTGCAGGTAATGATCAGTACACCAATCTCACTTGACTCTCCAAATTTCGTTCTTCTAGCTTAAACCGTTCCTTTACAGTAACCCTTTTCAAGTTTAGGTTTCACTCTGTTTTTTCCTATATGGATACATGTATTTGGAACACTAAATCAAACACGGTTTGTGCTACCTCTTTGAAACTTGGCACAATCATGTAGTTCCAAGTTCTATCGCTATGGTTTGTGTCCTATTGAAGTAGCCCCAAACAGAGACTGACGAGAATCACTTTCATTGAAAGGGGTTGCCAAGCTTCCAAAAAACTACGAGTTTCCTGAAATCTCAGCAAACAATTTTTGAACCAATCTTGATGATACTGGCAGGTATTGATCAGTACAACAATCCCCACTTGGCTCACCAAATTCCGTTCTTCTATCTTAAACCGTTCCTTTGCAGTAACCCTTTTCATGTTTAGGTTTCACTCTACTTTCTCCTATATGGATACATGTAGTTGGAACTCTAAATCAAACACGGTTTGTGCTAGCTCTTTGAAACTTGGCACAATAATGTAGTTCCAAGTTCTATCGCTACGGTTTTTGTCCTATTGAAGTAGCCCCAAGCAGAGACTAACGAGAATCACTTTCATTGAAACGGGTTGCCAAGCTTCCAAAAATCTACGAGTTTCCTGAAATCTCAGCAAACATTTTTTCACCCAATCTTGATGATACAGCCAGGTATTGATCAGTACACCAAACCCACTTGGCTCACCAAATTTCGTTCTTCTAGGTTAAACCGTTCCTTTGCAGGAACGGTTTTCATATTTAGGTTTCACTCTGTTTTCTCCTATATAGATACATGTATTTGGAACTCTAAATCAAACACGGTTTGTGCTAGCTCTTTGAAACTTGGCACAATAATGTAGTTCCAAGTTCTATCGCTATGGTTTGTGTCCTATTGAAGTAGCCCAAGCAGAGACTGACGAGAATCACTTTCATTGAAAGGGGTTGCCAAGCTTCCAAAGAACGATGCGTTTCCTGAAATCTCAGCAAACATTTTTTCAACCAATCTTGATGATACTGGCAGGTAATGATCAGTACACCAATCCCACTTGGCTCACCAAATTTCGTTTTTCTAGGTTAAACCGTTGATTTGCAGTAACTGTTTTCATGTTTAGGTTTCACTCTCTTTTCTCCTATATGGATACATGTAGTTGGAACTCTAAATCAAACATGGTTTGTGCTAGCTCTTTGAAACTTGCACAATAATGTAGTTCCAAGTTCTATCGCTACGGTTTGTGTCCTATTGAAGTAGCCCCAAGCAGAGACTGACGAGAATCACTTTCATTGAAAGGGGTTGCTAAGCTTCCAAAAAACTACGAGTTTCCTGAAATCTCAGCAAACATTTTTTAACCCAATCTAGATGATACTCGCAGGTAATGATCAGTACACCAATCGAACTTGGCTCACCAAATTTCGTTTTTCTAGGTTAAACCGTTCCTTTGCAGTAACCCTTTTCATATTTAGGTTTCACTCTGTTTTTTCCTATATGGATACATGTAGTTGGAACTCTATATCAAACAAGGTTTGTGCTAGCTCTTTGAAACTTGGCACAATAATGTAGTTTCATGTTCTATCGCTACGGTTTGTGTCCTATTGAAGTAGCCCCAAACAGAGACTGATGAGAATCACTTTCATTGAAAAAGGTTGCCAAGCTTCCAAAAAACTACGAGTTTCCTGAAATCTCAGCAAACATTTTTTAACCCAATCTTGATGATACTGGCAGGTAATGATCAGTACACCAATCCCACTTTGCTCACCAAATTTCGTTCTTCTAGGTTAAACCGTTCCTTTCAGTAACCGTTTTCATGTTTAGGTTTCACTCTGTTTTCTCCTATATGGATACATGTATTTGGAACTCTAAATCAAACACGGTTTGTGCAAGCTCTTTGAAACTTGCACAATAATGTAGTTCCAAGTTCTATCGCTATGGTTTGTGTCCTATTGGAGTAGCCCCAAACAGAGACTGACGAGAATCACTTTCATTGAAAGGGTTACCAAGCTTCCAAAAACTACGAGTTTCCTGAAATCTCAGCAAACAATTTTTGAACCAATCTTTATGATACTGGCAGGTATTGATCAGTACACCAATCCCACTTGGCTCACCAAATTTCGTTCTTCTAGGTTAAAACGTTACTTTGCAGCAACCGTTTTCATATTTAGGTTTCACTCTGTTTTCTCCTATATGGATACATGTAGTTGGAACTCTAAATCAAACATGGTTTGTGCTAGCTCTTTGAAACTTGGCACAATAATGTAGTTCCAAGTTCTATCGCTATGGTTTGTGTCCTATTGAAGTAGCCCCAAGCAGAGACTGACGAGAATCACTTTCATTGAAAGGGGTTGCCAAGCTTTCAAAAAACTACGAGGTTCCTGAAATCTCTGCAAACATTTTTCACCCAATCTTGATGATACATGCAGGTAATGATCAGTACAACAATCCCACTTGGCTCTCCAAATTTCGTTCTTCTAGCTTAAACCGTTCCTTTGCAGTAACCCTTTTCATATTTAGGTTTCACTCTGTTTTTTCCTATATGGATACATGTAGTTGGAACTCTAAATCAAACAAGGTTTGTGCTAGCTCTTTGAACCTTGGCACAATAATGTAGTTCCAAGTTCTATCGCTATGGTTTGTGTCCTATTGAAGTAGCCCCAAACAGAGACTGATGAGAATCACTTTCATTGAAAAAGCTTGCCAAGCTTCCAAAAAACTACGAGTTTCCTGAAATCTCAGCAAACATTTTTTAACCCAATCTTGATGATACTGGCAGGTAATGATCAGTACACCAATCCCACTTTGCTCACCAAATTTCGTTCTTCTAGGTTAAACCGCTTCCTTTCAGTAACCGTTTTCATGTTTAGGTTTCACTCTGTTTTCTCCTATATGGATACATGTATTTGGAACTCTAAATCAAACACGGTTTGTGCTAGCTCTTTGAAACTTGGCACAATAATGTAGTTCCAAGTTCTATCGCTATGGTTTGTGTCCTATTGGAGTAGCCCCAAACAGAGACTGACGAGAATCACTTTCATTGAAAGGGGTTGCCAAGCTTCCAAAAAACTACGAGTTTCCTGAAATCTCAGCAAACAATTTTTGAACCAATCTTGATGATACTGGCAGGTATTGATCAGTACACCAATCCCACTTGGCTCACCAAATTTCGTTCTTCTAGGTTAAAACGTTCCTTTGCAGCAACCGTTTTCATATTTAGGTTTCACTCTGTTTTCTCCTATATGGATACATGTATTTGGAACTCTAAATCAAATACGGTTTGTGCTAGCTCTTTGAAACTTGGCACAATAATGTAGTTCCAAGTTCTATCGCTTTGGTTTGTGTCCTATTGAAGTAGCCCCAAGCAGAGACTGACGAGAATCACTTTCATTGAAAAGGGTTGCCAAGCTTCCAAAAAACTACGAGGTTCCTGAAATCTCTGCAAACATTTTTTCACCCAATCTTGATGATACATGCAGGTAATGATCAGTACAACAATCCCACTTGGCTCTCCAAATTTCGTTCTTCTAGCTTAAACAGTTCCTTTGCAGTAACCCTTTTCATGATTAGGTTTCAATCTATTTTCTCCTATATGGATACATGTAGTTGGAACTCTAAATCAAACATGGTTTGTGCTAGCTCTTTGAAACTTGGCACAATAATGTAGTTCCAAGTTCTATCGCTATGGTTTGTGTCCTAATGAAGTAGCCCCAAACAGAGACTGACGAGAATCACTTTCATTGAAAGGGGTTGCCAAGCTTCCAAAAAACTACGAGGTTCCTGAAATCTCAGCAAACATTTTTTCACCCAATCTTGATGATACTGGCAGGTAATGATCAGTACACCAATCCCACTTTGCTCACCAAATTTCGTTCTTCTAGGTTAAACCGTTCCTTTTCAGTAACCGTTTTCATGTTTAGGTTTCACTCTGTTTTCTCCTATATGGATACATGTAGTTGGAACTCTAAATCAAACACGGTTTGTGCAAGCTCTTTGAAACTTGGCACAATAATGTAGTTCCAAGTTCTATCGCTATGGTTTGTGTCCTATTGGAGTAGCCCCAAGCAGAGACTGACGAGAATCACTTTCATTGATAGGGGTTGCCAAGCTTCCAAAAAACTACGAGTTTCCTGAAATCTCAGCAAACAATTTTTGAACCAATCTTGATGATACTGGCAGGTATTGATCAGTACACCAATCCCACTTGGCTCACCAAATTTCGTTCTTCTAGGTTAAACCGTTCCTTTGCAGTAACCGTTTTCATATTTAGGTTTCACTCTGTTTTCTCCTATATGGATACATGTATTTGGAACTCTAAATCAAACACGGTTTGTGCTAGCTATTTGAAACTTGGCACAATAATGTAGTTCCAAGTTCTATCGCTATGGTTTGTGTCCTATTGAAGTAGCCCCAAGCAGAGACTGACGAGATTCACTTTCATTGAAAAGGGTTGCCAAGCTTCCAAAAAACTACGAGGTTCCTGAAATCTCTGCAAACATTTTTTCACCCAATCTTGATGATACATGCAGGTAATGATCAGTACAACAATCCCACTTGGCTCTCCAAATTTCGTTCTTCTAGATTAAACAGTTCCTTTGCAGTAACCCTTTTCAGATTTAGGTTTCACTCTGTTTTTTCCTATATGGATACATGTAGTTGGAACTCTAAATCAAACACGGTTTGTGCTAGCTCTTTGAAACTTGGCACAATAATGTAGTTCCAAGTTCTATCGCTACAGTTTGTGTCCTATTGAAGTAGCCCCAAACAGAGACTGATGAGAATCACTTTCATTGAAAGGGGTTGCCAGGCTTCCAAAAAACTACGAGTTTCCTGAAATCTCAGCAAACATTTTTTCACCCAATCTTGATGATACTGGCAGGTAATGATCAGTACACCAATCCCACTTTGCTCACCAAATTTCGTTCTTCTAGGTTAAACCGTTCCTTTTCAGTAACCGTTTTCATGTTTAGGTTTCACTCTGTTTTCTCCTATATGGATACATGTAGTTGGAACTCTAAATCAAACACGGTTTGTGCAAGCTCTTTGAAACTTGGCACAATAATGTAGTTCCAAGTTCTATCGCTATGGTTTGTGTCCTATTGTAGTAGCCCCAAGCAGAGACTGACGAGAATCACTTTCATTGATAGGGGTTGCCAAGCTTCCAAAAAACTACGAGTTTCCTGAAATCTCAGCAAACAATTTTTGAACCAATCTTGATGATACTGGCAGGTATTGATCAGTACACCAATCCCACTTGGCTCACCAAATTTTGTTCTTCTAGGTTAAACCGTTCCTTTGCAGTAACCGTTTTCATATTTAGGTTTCACTCTGTTTTCTCCTATATGGATACATGTATTTGGAACTCTAAATCAAACACGGTTTGTGCTAGCTATTTGAAACTTGGCACAATAATGTAGTTCCAAGTTCTATCGCTATGGTTTGTGTCCTATTGAAGTAGCCCCAAGCAGAGACTGACGAGATTCACTTTCATTGAAAAGGGTTGCCAAGCTTCCAAAAAACTACGAGGTTCCTGAAATCTCTGCAAACATTTTTTCACCCAATCTTGATGATACATGCAGGTAATGATCAGTACAACAATCCCACTTGGCTCTCCAAATTTCGTTCTTCTAGATTAAACAGTTCCTTTGCAGTAACCCTTTTCAGATTTAGGTTTCACTCTGTTTTTTCCTATATGGATACATGTAGTTGGAACTCTAAATCAAACACGGTTTGTGCTAGCTCTTTGAAACTTGGCACAATAATGTAGTTCCAAGTTCTATCGCTACGGTTTGTGTCCTATTGAAGTAGCCCCAAACAGAGACTGATGAGAATCACTTTCATTGAAAGGGGTTGCCAGGCTTCCAAAAAACTACGAGTTTCCTGAAATCTCAGCAAACATTTTTTCACCCAATCTTGATGATACTGGCAGGTAATGATCAGTACACCAATCCCACTTTGCTCACCAAATTTCGTTCTTCTAGGTTAAACCGTTCCTTTTCAGTAACCGTTTTCATGTTTAGGTTTCACTCTGTTTTCTCCTATATGGATACATGTAGTTGGAACTCTAAATCAAACACGGTTTGTGCAAGCTCTTTGAAACTTGGCACAATAATATAGTTCCAAGTTCTATCGCTATGGTTTGTGTCCTATTGGAGTAGCCCCAAGCAGAGACTGACGAGAATCACTTTCATTGATAGGGGTTGCCAAGCTTCCAAAAAACTACGAGTTTCCTGAAATCTTAGCAAACTTTTTTTCACCCAATCTTGATGATACATGCAGGTAATGATCAGTACACCAATCCCACTTTGCTCACCAAATTTCGTTCTTCTAGGTTAAACCGTTCCTTTCAGTAACCGTTTTCATGTTTAGGTTTCACTCTGTTTTCTCCTATATGGATACATGTATTTGGAACTCTAAATCAAACACGGTTTGTGCTAGCTCTTTGAAACTTGGCACAATAATGTAGTTCCAAGTTCTATCGCTATGGTTTGTGTCCTATTGGAGTAGCCCCAAACAGAGACTGACGAGAATCACTTTCATTGAAAGGGGTTGCCAAGCTTCCAAAAAACTACGAGTTTCCTGAAATCTCAGCAAACAATTTTTGAACCAATCTTGATGATACTGGCAGGTATTGATCAGTACACCAATCCCACTTGGCTCACCAAATTTCGTTCTTCTAGGTTAAAACGTTCCTTTGCAGCAACCGTTTTCATATTTAGGTTTCACTCTGTTTTCTCCTATATGGATACATGTATTTGGAACTCTAAATCAAATACGGTTTGTGCTAGCTCTTTGAAACTTGGCACAATAATGTAGTTCCAAGTTCTATCGCTTTGGTTTGTGTCCTATTGAAGTAGCCCCAAGCAGAGACTGACGAGAATCACTTTCATTGAAAAGGGTTGCCAAGCTTCCAAAAAACTACGAGGTTCCTGAAATCTCTGCAAACATTTTTCACCCAATCTTGATGATACATGCAGGTAATGATCAGTACAACAATCCCACTTGGCTCTCCAAATTTCGTTCTTCTAGCTTAAACAGTTCCTTTGCAGTAACCCTTTTCATGATTAGGTTTCAATCTATTTTCTCCTATATGGATACATGTAGTTGGAACTCTAAATCAAACATGGTTTGTGCTAGCTCTTTGAAACTTGGCACAATAATGTAGTTCCAAGTTCTATCGCTATGGTTTGTGTCCTAATGAAGTAGCCCCAAACAGAGACTGACGAGAATCACTTTCATTGAAAGGGGTTGCCAAGCTTCCAAAAAACTACGAGGTTCCTGAAATCTCAGCAAACATTTTTTCACCCAATCTTGATGATACTGGCAGGTAATGATCAGTACACCAATCCCACTTTGCTCACCAAATTTCGTTCTTCTAGGTTAAACCGTTCCTTTTCAGTAACCGTTTTCATGTTTAGGTTTCACTCTGTTTTCTCCTATATGGATACATGTAGTTGGAACTCTAAATCAAACACGGTTTGTGCAAGCTCTTTGAAACTTGGCACAATAATGTAGTTCCAAGTTCTATCGCTATGGTTTGTGTCCTATTGGAGTAGCCCCAAGCAGAGACTGACGAGAATCACTTTCATTGATAGGGGTTGCCAAGCTTCCAAAAAACTACGAGTTTCCTGAAATCTCAGCAAACAATTTTTGAACCAATCTTGATGATACTGGCAGGTATTGATCAGTACACCAATCCCACTTGGCTCACCAAATTTCGTTCTTCTAGGTTAAACCGTTCCTTTGCAGTAACCGTTTTCATATTTAGGTTTCACTCTGTTTTCTCCTATATGGATACATGTATTTGGAACTCTAAATCAAACACGGTTTGTGCTAGCTATTTGAAACTTGGCACAATAATGTAGTTCCAAGTTCTATCGCTATGGTTTGTGTCCTATTGAAGTAGCCCCAAGCAGAGACTGACGAGATTCACTTTCATTGAAAAGGGTTGCCAAGCTTCCAAAAAACTACGAGGTTCCTGAAATCTCTGCAAACATTTTTTCACCCAATCTTGATGATACATGCAGGTAATGATCAGTACAACAATCCCACTTGGCTCTCCAAATTTCGTTCTTCTAGATTAAACAGTTCCTTTGCAGTAACCCTTTTCAGATTTAGGTTTCACTCTGTTTTTTCCTATATGGATACATGTAGTTGGAACTCTAAATCAAACACGGTTTGTGCTAGCTCTTTGAAACTTGGCACAATAATGTAGTTCCAAGTTCTATCGCTACGGTTTGTGTCCTATTGAAGTAGCCCCAAACAGAGACTGATGAGAATCACTTTCATTGAAAGGGGTTGCCAGGCTTCCAAAAAACTACGAGTTTCCTGAAATCTCAGCAAACATTTTTTCACCCAATCTTGATGATACTGGCAGGTAATGATCAGTACACCAATCCCACTTTGCTCACCAAATTTCGTTCTTCTAGGTTAAACCGTTCCTTTTCAGTAACCGTTTTCATGTTTAGGTTTCACTCTGTTTTCTCCTATATGGATACATGTAGTTGGAACTCTAAATCAAACACGGTTTGTGCAAGCTCTTTGAAACTTGGCACAATAATGTAGTTCCAAGTTCTATCGCTATGGTTTGTGTCCTATTGTAGTAGCCCCAAGCAGAGACTGACGAGAATCACTTTCATTGATAGGGGTTGCCAAGCTTCCAAAAAACTACGAGTTTCCTGAAATCTCAGCAAACAATTTTTGAACCAATCTTGATGATACTGGCAGGTATTGATCAGTACACCAATCCCACTTGGCTCACCAAATTTTGTTCTTCTAGGTTAAACCGTTCCTTTGCAGTAACCGTTTTCATATTTAGGTTTCACTCTGTTTTCTCCTATATGGATACATGTATTTGGAACTCTAAATCAAACACGGTTTGTGCTAGCTATTTGAAACTTGGCACAATAATGTAGTTCCAAGTTCTATCGCTATGGTTTGTGTCCTATTGAAGTAGCCCCAAACAGAGACTGACGAGATTCACTTTCATTGAAAAGGGTTGCCAAGCTTCCAAAAAACTACGAGGTTCCTGAAATCTCTGCAAACATTTTTTCACCCAATCTTGATGATACATGCAGGTAATGATCAGTACAACAATCCCACTTGGCTCTCCAAATTTCGTTCTTCTAGCTTAAACAGTTCCTTTGCAGTAACCCTTTTCAGATTTAGGTTTCACTCTGTTTTTTCCTATATGGATACATGTAGTTGGAACTCTAAATCAAACACGGTTTGTGCTAGCTCTTTGAAACTTGGCACAATAATGTAGTTCCAAGTTCTATCGCTACGGTTTGTGTCCTATTGAAGTAGCCCCAAACAGAGACTGATGAGAATCACTTTCATTGAAAAAGGTTGCCAGGCTTCCAAAAAACTACGAGTTTCCTGAAATCTCAGCAAACATTTTTTCACCCAATCTTGATGATACTGGCAGGTAATGATCAGTACACCAATCCCACTTTGCTCACCAAATTTCGTTCTTCTAGGTTAAACCGTTCCTTTTCAGTAACGTTTTCATGTTTAGGTTTCACTCTGTTTTCTCCTATATGGATACATGTAGTTGGAACTCTAAATCAAACACGGTTTGTGCAAGCTCTTTGAAACTTGGCACAATAATGTAGTTCCAAGTTCTATCGCTATGGTTTGTGTCCTATTGGAGTAGCCCCAAGCAGAGACTGACGAGAATCACTTTCATTGAAAGGGGTTGCCAAGCTTCCAAAAAACTACGAGTTTCCTGAAATCTCAGCAAACAATTTTTGAACCAATCTTGATGATACTGGCAGGTATTGATCAGTACACCAATCCCACTTGGCTCACCAAATTTCGTTCTTCTAGGTTAAACCGTTCCTTTGCAGTAACCGTTTTCATATTTAGGTTTCACTCTGTTTTCTCCTATATGGATACATGTATTTGGAACTCTAAATCAAACACGGTTTGTGCTAGCTATTTGAAACTTGGCACAATAATGTAGTTCCAAGTTCTATCGCTATGGTTTGTGTCCTATTGAAGTAGCCCCAAGCAGAGACTGACGAGATTCACTTTCATTGAAAAGGGTTGCCAAGCTTCCAAAAAACTACGAGGTTCCTGAAATCTCTGCAAACATTTTTTCACCCAATCTTGATGATACATGCAGGTAATGATCAGTACAACAATCCCACTTGGCTCTCCAAATTTCGTTCTTCTAGATTAAACAGTTCCTTTGCAGTAACCCTTTTCAGATTTAGGTTTCACTCTGTTTTTTCCTATATGGATACATGTAGTTGGAACTCTAAATCAAACACGGTTTGTGCTAGCTCTTTGAAACTTGGCACAATAATGTAGTTCCAAGTTCTATCGCTACGGTTTGTGTCCTATTGAAGTAGCCCCAAACAGAGACTGATGAGAATCACTTTCATTGAAAGGGGTTGCCAGGCTTCCAAAAAACTACGAGTTTCCTGAAATCTCAGCAAACATTTTTTCACCCAATCTTGATGATACTGGCAGGTAATGATCAGTACACCAATCCCACTTTGCTCACCAAATTTCGTTCTTCTAGGTTAAACCGTTCCTTTTCAGTAACCGTTTTCATGTTTAGGTTTCACTCTGTTTTCTCCTATATGGATACATGTAGTTGGAACTCTAAATCAAACACGGTTTGTGCAAGCTCTTTGAAACTTGGCACAATAATATAGTTCCAAGTTCTATCGCTATGGTTTGTGTCCTATTGGAGTAGCCCCAAGCAGAGACTGACGAGAATCACTTTCATTGATAGGGGTTGCCAAGCTTCCAAAAAACTACGAGTTTCCTGAAATCTCAGCAAACAATTTTTGAACCAATCTTGATGATACTGGCAGGTATTGATCAGTACACCAATCCCACTTGGCTCACCAAATTTCGTTCTTCTAGGTTAAACCGTTCCTTTGCAGTAACCGTTTTCATATTTAGGTTTCACTCTGTTTTCTCCTATATGGATACATGTATTTGGAACTCTAAATCAAACACGGTTTGTGCTAGCTATTTGAAACTTGGCACAATAATGTAGTTCCAAGTTCTATCGCTATGGTTTGTGTCCTATTGAAGTAGCCCCAAGCAGAGACTGACGAGATTCACTTTCATTGAAAAGGGTTGCCAAGCTTCCAAAAAACTACGAGGTTCCTGAAATCTCTGCAAACATTTTTTCACCCAATCTTGATGATACATGCAGGTAATGATCAGTACAACAATCCCACTTGGCTCTCCAAATTTCGTTCTTCTAGCTTAAACAGTTCCTTTGCAGTAACCCTTTTCAGATTTAGGTTTCACTCTGTTTTTTCCTATATGGATACATGTAGTTGGAACTCTAAATCAAACACGGTTTGTGCTAGCTCTTTGAAACTTGGCACAATAATGTAGTTCCAAGTTCTATCGCTACGGTTTGTGTCCTATTGAAGTAGCCCCAAACAGAGACTGATGAGAATCACTTTCATTGAAAAAGGTTGCCAGGCTTCCAAAAAACTACGAGTTTCCTGAAATCTCAGCAAACATTTTTTCACCCAATCTTGATGATACTGGCAGGTAATGATCAGTACACCAATCCCACTTTGCTCACCAAATTTCGTTCTTCTAGGTTAAACCGTTCCTTTTCAGTAACCGTTTTCATGTTTAGGTTTCACTCTGTTTTCTCCTATATGGATACATGTAGTTGGAACTCTAAATCAAACACGGTTTGTGCAAGCTCTTTGAAACTTGGCACAATAATGTAGTTCCAAGTTCTATCGCTATGGTTTGTGTCCTATTGGAGTAGCCCCAAACAGAGACTGACGAGAATCACTTTCATTGAAAGGGGTTGCCAAGCTTCCAAAAAACTACGAGTTTCCTGAAATCTCAGCAAACAATTTTTGAACCAATCTTGATGATACTGGCAGGTATTGATCAGTACACCAATCCCACTTGGCTCACCAAATTTCGTTCTTCTAGGTTAAACCGTTCCTTTGCAGTAACCGTTTTCATATTTAGGTTTCACTCAGTTTTCTCCTATATGGATACATGTATTTGGAACTCTAAATCATACACGGTTTGTGCTAGCTATTTGAAACTTGGCACAATAATGTAGTTCCAAGTTCTATCGCTATGGTTTGTGTCCTATTGAAGTAGCCCCAAGCAGAGACTGACGAGAATCACTTTCATTGAAAAGGGTTGCCAAGCTTCCAAAAAACTACGAGGTTCCTGAAATCTCTGCAAACATTTTTTCACCCAATCTTGATGATACATGCAGGTAATGATCAGTACAACAATCCCACTTGGCTCTCCAAATTTCGTTCTTCTAGCTTAAACAGTTCCTTTGCAGTAACCCTTTTCAGATTTAGGTTTCACTCTGTTTTTTTCCTATATGGATACATGTAGTTGGAACTCTAAATCAAACACGGTTTGTGCTAGCTCTTTGAAACTTGGCACAATAATGTAGTTCCAAGTTCTATCGCTACGGTTTGTGTCCTATTGAAGTAGGCCAAACAGAGACTGATGAGAATCACTTTCATTGAAAGGGGTTGCCAGGCTTCCAAAAAACTACGAGTTTCCTGAAATCTCAGCAAACATTTTTTCACCCAATCTTGATGATACTGGCAGGTATTGATCAGTACACCAATCCCACTTTGCTCACCAAATTTCGTTCTTCTAGGTTAAACCGTTCCTTTTCAGTAACGTTTTCATGTTTAGGTTTCACTCTGTTTTCTCCTATATGGATACATGTAGTTGGAACTCTAAATCAAACACGGTTTGTGCAAGCTCTTTGAAACTTGGCACAATAATGTAGTTCCAAGTTCTATCGCTATGGTTTGTGTCCTATTGGAGTAGCCCCAAGCAGAGACTGACGAGAATCACTTTCATTGAAAGGGGTTGCCAAGCTTCCAAAAAACTACGAGTTTCCTGAAATCTCAGCAAACAATTTTTGAACCAATCTTGATGATACTGGCAGGTATTGATCAGTACACCAATCCCACTTGGCTCACCAAATTTCGTTCTTCTAGGTTAAACCGTTCCTTTGCAGTAACCGTTTTCATATTTAGGTTTCACTCAGTTTTCTCCTATATGGATACATGTATTTGGAACTCTAAATCAAACACGGTGTGTGCTAGCTATTTGAAACTTGGCACAATAATGTAGTTCCAAGTTCTATCGCTATGGTTTGTGTCCTATTGAAGTAGCCCCAAGCAGAGACTGAGGAGATTCACTTTCATTGAAAAGGGTTGCCAAGCTTCCAAAAAACTACGAGGTTCCTGAAATCTCTGCAAACATTTTTTCACCCAATCTTGATGATACATGCAGGTAATGATCAGTACAACAATCCCACTTGGCTCTCCAAATTTCGTTCTTCTAGCTTAAACAGTTCCTTTGCAGTAACCCTTTTCAGATTTAGGTTTCACTCTGTTTTTTCCTATATGGATACATGTAGTTGGAACTCTAAATCAAACACGGTTTGTGCTAGCTCTTTGAAACTTGGCACAATAATGTAGTTCCAAGTTCTATCGCTACGGTTTGTGTCCTATTGAAGTAGCCCCAAACAGAGACTGATGAGAATCACTTTCATTGAAAGGGGTTGCCAGGCTTCCAAAAAACTACGAGTTTCCTGAAATCTCAGCAAACATTTTTTCACCCAATCTTGATGATACTGGCAGGTAATGATCAGTACACCAATCCCACTTTGCTCACCAAATTTCGTTCTTCTAGGTTAAACCGTTCCTTTTCAGTAACCGTTTTCATGTTTTGGTTTCACTCTGTTTTCTCCTATATGGATACATGTAGTTGGAACTCTAAATCAAACACGGTTTGTACAAGCTCTTTGAAACTTGGCACAATAATGTAGTTCCAAGTTCTATCGCTATGGTTTGTGTCCTATTGGAGTAGCCCCAAGCAGAGACTGACGAGAATCACTTTCATTGAAAGGGGTAGCCAAGCTTCCAAAAAACTACGAGTTTCCTGAAATCTCAGCAAACAATTTTTGAACCAATCTTGATGATACTGGCAGGTATTGATCAGTACATCAATCCCACTTGGCTCACCAAATTTCGTTCTTCTAGGTTAAACCGTTCCTTTGCAGTAACCGTTTTCATATTTAGGTTTCACTCTGTTTTCTCCTATATGGATACATGTATTTGGAACTCTAAATCAAACACGGTTTGTGGTAGCTCTTTGAAACTTGGCACAATAATGTAGTTCCAAGTTCTATCGCTATGGTTTGTGTCCTATTGAAGTAGCCCCAAGCAGAGACTGACGAGAATCACTTTCATTGAAAAGGGTTGCCAAGCTTCCAAAAAACTACGAGGTTCCTGAAATCTCTGCAAACATTTTTTCACCCAATCTTGATGATACATGCAGGTAATGATCAGTACAACAATCCCACTTGGCTCTCCAAATTTCGTTCTTCTAGCTTAAACAGTTCCTTTGCAGTAACCCTTTTCAGATTTAGGTTTCACTCTGTTTTTTCCTATATGGATACATGTAGTAGGAACTCTAAATTAAACACGGTTTGTGCTAGCTCTTTGAAACTTGGCACAATAATGTAGTTCCAAGTTCTATCGCTACGGTTTGTGTCCTATTGAAGTAGCCCCAAACAGAGACTGATGAGAATCACTTTCATTGAAACGGGTTGCCAAGCTTCCAAAAATCTACGAGTTTCCTGAAATCTCAGCAAATATTTTCTCACCCAAAATTGATGATACTGGCAGGTAATGATAAGTACACCAATCCCACTTGGCTCACCAAATTTTGTTCTTCTTGGTTAAACAGTTCCTTTGCAGTAACCGTTTTCATGTTTAGGTTTCACTCTGTTTTCTCCTATATGGATACATGTAGTTGGAACTCTAAATCAAACATGGTTTGTGCTAGCTCTTTGAAACTTGGCACAATAATGTAGTCCCATGTTCTATCGGTATGGTATGTGTCCTATTTAAGTAGCCCCAAGCAGAGACTGACGAGAATCACTTTCATTGAAAGGGGTTGCCAAGCTTCCAAAAAAATACGAGTTTCCTGAAATCTCAGCAAACATTTTTTCACCCAATCTTGATGATACTGGCAGGTAATGATCAGTACACCAATCCCACTTGGCTCACCAAATTTCATTCTTCTAGGTAAAACCATTCCTTTGCAGTAACCGTTTTCATGTTTAGGTTTCACTCTGTTTTCTCCTATATGGATACATGCATTTGGAACTCTAAATCAACCACGGTTTGTGCTAGCTCTTTGAAACTTGGCACAATCATGTAGTTCCAAGTTCTATCGCTATGGTTTGTGTCCTATTAAAGTAGCCCCAAGTAGAGACTGACGAGAATCACTTTCATTGAAAGGGGTTGCCAAGCTTCCAAAAAACTAAGAGTTTCTTCAAATCTCAGCAAACATTTTTCACCCAATCTTGATGATACTGGCAGGAAATGATCAGTACACCAATCCCACTTGTCTCACCAAATGTCGTTCTTCTAGCTTAAACCGTTCCTTTGCAGTAACCGTTTTCATGTTTAGGTTTCACTCTGTTTTCTCCTATATGGATACATGTAGTTGGAACTGTAAATCAAATACGGTTTGAGCTAGCTCTTTGAAACTTGGCACAATCATGTAGTTCCAAGTTCTATCGCTATGGTTTGTGTCCTATTGAAGTAGCCCCAAGCAGAGACTGACGAAAATCCCTTTCATTGAAAGGGGTTGCCAAGCTTCCAAAAAACTACGAGTTTCCTGAAAATCAGCAAACGTTTTTCACCCAATCATGATGATACTGGCAGGTAGTGATCTGTACACCCATCCCACTTGGCTCACCAAATTTCGTTCTTCTATCTTAAACCGATCCTTTGCAGTAACCCTTTTCATGTTTTGGTTTCACTCTATTTTCTCCTATATGGATACATGTAGTTGGAACTCTAAATCAAACACGGTTGGTGCTAGCTCTTTGAAACTTGGCACAATAATGTAGTTCCAAGTACTATCGCTACGGTTTGTGTCCTATTGAAGTAGCCCCAAGCAGAGACTGACGAGAATCACTTTCATTGAAAGGGGTTGCCAAGCTTCCAAAAAACTACGAGTTTCCTGAAATCTCAGCAAACAATTTTTGAAGCAATCTTGATAATACTGGCAGGTATTGATCAGTACACCAATACCACTTGGCTCACCAAATTTCGTTCTTCTAGGTTAAACCGTTCCTTTGCAGTAACCGTTTTCATATTTACGTTTCACTCTGTTTTCTCCTATATGGATACATGTATTTGGAACTCTAAATCAAACATGGTTTGTGCTAGCTCTTTGAAACTTGGCACAATAATGTAGTTCCAAGTTCTATCGCTATGGTTTGTGTCCTATTGAAGTAGCCCCAAGCAGAGACTGACGAGAATCACTTTCATTGAAAGGGGTTGCCAAGCTTCCAAAAAAAACTACGAGTTTCCTGAAATCTCAGCAAACATTTTTTCACCCAATCATGATGATACTTATAGGTAATGATCAGTACACCAATCCCACTTGGATCACCAAATTTCATTCTTCTAGGTAAAACGTTCCTTTGCAGTAACCTTTTTCATGTTTAGGTTTCACTCTGTTTTCTCCTATATGGATACATGTAGTTGGAACTCTAAATCAAACACGGTTTGTGCTAGCTCTTTGAAACTTGGCACAATAATGTTGTTCCAAGTTCTATCGCTATGGTTTGTGACCTATTGAAGTAGCCCCAAGCACAGACTGAGGAGAATCACTTTCATTGAAATGGGTTGCCAAGCTACCACAAAACTACGAGTTTCCTGAAATCTCATCAAACATTTTTTCACCCAATCTTGATGATACTTGCAGGTAATGATCAGTACACCAATCCCACTTGGCTCACCAAATTTCGTTCTTCTAGGTTAAACCGTTCCTTTGCAGTAACCGTTTTCATATTTAGGTTTCACTCTGTTTTCTCCTATATGGATACATGTATTTGGAACTCTAAATCAAAACACGGTTTGTGCTAGCTCTTTGAAACTTGGCACAATAATGTAGTTCCAAGTTCTATCGCTATGGTTTTTGTCCTATTGAAGTATCCCCAAGCAGAGACTGACGAGAATCACTTTCATTGAAAGGGGTTGCCAAGCTTCCAAAAAACTACGAGTTTCCTGAAATCTCAGCAAACAATTTTTGAAGCAATCTTGATTATACTGGCAGGTATTGATCAGTACACCAGTACCACTTGGCTCACCAAATTTCGTTCTTCTAGGTTAAACCGTTCCTTTGCAGTAACCGTTTTCATATTTAGGTTTCACTCTGTTTTCTCCTATATGGATACATGTATTTGGAACTCTAAATCAATCACGGTTTGTGCTAGCTCTTTGAAACTTGGCACAATAATGTAGTTCCAAGTTCTATCGCTATGGTTTGTGTCCTATTGAAGAAGCCCCAAGCAGAGACTGACGAGAATCACTTTCATTGAAAGGGGTTGCCAAGCTTCCAAAGAACTATGAGTTTAATGAAATCTCAGCAAACATTTTTTCAACCAATATTGATGATACTGGCAGGTAATGATCAGTACACCAATCCCACTTGGCTCACCAAATTTCGTTCTTCTAGGTTAAACCATTCCTTTGCAATAACCGTTTTCATGTTTAGGTTTCACTCTCTTTTCTCCTATATGGATACATGTATTTGGAACTCTAAATCAAACATGGTTTGTGCTTGCTCTTTGAAACTTGGCACAATAATGTAGTTCCAAGTTCTATCGCTACGGTTTGTGTCCTATTGAAGTAGCCCCAAGCAGAGACTGACGAGAATCACTTTCATTGAAAGGGGTTGCTAAGCTTCCAAAAAAATACGAGTTTCCTGAAATCTCAGCATACAATTTTTGAACCCATCTTGATGATACTGGCAGGTATTGATCAGTACACCAATCCCACTTGGCTCACCAAATTTCGTTCTTCTAGGTTAAACCGTTCCTTTGCAGTAACCGTTTTCATATTTAGGTTTCACTCTGTTTTCTCCTATATAGATACATGTATTTGGAACTCTAAATCAAACACGGTTTGTGCTAGCTCTTTGAAACTTGGCACAATAATGTTGTTCCAAGTTCTATCGCTATGGTTTGTGACCTATTGAAGTAGCCCCAAGCAGAGACTGACGAGAATCACTTTCATTGAAAGGGGTTGCCAAGCTTCCACAAAACTACGAGTTTCCTGAAATCTCAGCAAACATTTTTTCACCCAATCTTGATGATACTGGCAGGTAATGATCAGTACACCAATCCCACTTGGCTCTCCAAATTTCGTTCTTCTAGGTACAACGTTCCTTTGCAGTAACCGTTTTCATGTTTATGTTTCACTCTGTTTTCTCCTATATGGATACATGTATTTGGAACTCTAAATCAAACACGGTTTGTGCTAGCTCTTTGAAACTTGGCACAATAATGTAGTTCCAAGTTCTATTGCTATGGTTTGTGTCCTATTGAAGTAGCCCCAAGCAGAGACTGACGAGAATCACTTTCATTGAAAGGGGTTGCCAAGCTTCCAAAAGAACTATGAGTTTCCTGAAATCTCAGCAAACATTTTTTCAAACAATCTTGATGATACTGGCAGGTATTGATCAGTACACCAATCCCACTTGGCTCACCAAATTTCGTTCTTCTAGGTTAAACCGTTCCTTTGCAGTAACCATTTTCATATTTACGTTTCACTCTGTTTTCTCCTATATGGATACATGTATTTGGAACTCTAAATCAAACATGGTTTGTGCTAGCTCTTTGAAAACTTGGCACAATAATGTAGTTCCAAGTTCTATCGCTATGGTTTGTGTCCTATTGAAGTAGCCCCAAGCAGAGACTGACGAGAATCACTTTCATTGAAAGGGGTTGCCAAGCTTCCAAAAAACTAAGAACTTATTGAAATCTCAGCAAAAAATTTTTTCACCCAATCTTGATGATACTGGCAGGAAATGATCAGTACACCAATCCCACTTGGCTCACCAAATTTCGTTCTTCTAGCATAAACCGTTCCTTTGCAGTAACCCTTTTCAGGTTTAGGTTTCACTCTGTTTTTTCCTATATGGATACACGTATTTGGAACACTAAATCAAACACGGTTTGTGCTAGCTCTTTGAAACTTGGCACAAAAATGTAGTTCCAAGTTCTATCGCTATGGTTTGTGTCCTATTATAGTAGCCCCAAGCAGAGACTGACGAGAATCACTTTCATTGAAAGGGGTTGCCAAGCTTCCAAAAAACTACGAGTTTCCTGAAATCTCAGCAAACATTTTTTCACCCAATCTTGATGATACTGGCAGGTAATGATCAGTACACCAATCCCACTTGGCTCACCAAATTTCGTTCTTGTAGCTTAAACCGTTCCTTTGCAGTAACCTTTTTCATGTTTAGGTTTCACTCTGTTTTCTCCTATATGGATACATGTAGTTGGAACTCTAAAGCAAACACAGTTCATGCTAGCTCTTTGAAACTATGCGCAATAATGTAGTTCCAAGTTCTATCGCTACGGTTTGTATCCTATTGAAGTAGCCTCAAGCAGATACTGACGAGAATCACTTTCATTGAAAAGGGTTGCCAAGCTTCCAAAAAACTACGAGTTTCCTGAAATCTCAGCAAACATTTTTTCACCCAATCTTGATGATACATGCAGGTAATGATCAGTACACCAATCCCACTTGGCTCTCCAAATTTCGTTCATCTAGCTTAAACCGTTCCTTGGCAGTAACCGTTTTCATATTTAGGTTTTACTCTGTTTTCTCCTATATGGATACATGTTGTTGGAACTCTAATCAAACACGGTTCGTGCTAGCTCTTTGAAACTTGGCACAATAATGTAGTTCCAAGTTCTATCGCTGTGGTTTGTGTCCTATTGAAGTAGCCCCAAGCAGAGACTGACGAGAATCACGTTCATTGAAAGGGGTTGCCAAGCTTCCAAAGAACTATGAGTTTCCTGAAATCTCAGCAAACATTTTTTCAACCAATATTGATGATACTGGCAGGTAATGATCAGTACACCAATCCCACTTGGCTCACCAAATTTCGTTCTTCTAGGTTAAACCATTCCTTTGCAATAACCGTTTTCATGTTTAGGTTTCACTCTCTTTTCTCCTATATGGATACATGTATTTGGAACTCTAAATCAAACATGGTTTGTGCTTGCTCTTTGAAACTTGGCACAATAATGTAGTTCCAAGTTCTATCGGTACGGTTGTGTCCTATTGAAGTAGCCCCAAGCAGAGACTGACGAGAATCACTTTCATTGAAAGGGGTTGCCAAGCTTCCAAAAAACTACGAGTTTCCTGAAATGTCAGCAAACAATTTTTGAACCCATCTTGATGGTACTGGCAGGTATTGATCAGTACACCAATCCCACTTGGCTCACCAAATTTCGTTCTTCTAGGTTAAACCGTTCCTGTGCAGTAACCCTTTTCAGGTTTAGGTTTCACTCTATTTTCTCCTATATGGATACATGTAGTTGGAACTCTAAATCAAACACGGTTTGTGCTAGCTCTTTGAAACTTGGCACAATAATGTAGTTCCAAGTTCTATCGCTATGGTTTGTGTCCTATTGAAGTAGCCCCAAGAAGAGACTGACGAGAATCACTTTCATTGAAAGGGGTTGCCAAGCTTCCAAAAAACTACGAGTTTCCTGAAATCTCAGCAAACATTTTTTCACCCAATCTTGATGATACTGGCAGGTAATGATCAGTACACCAATCCCACTTGGCTCAACAAATTTCGTTCATCTAGCTTAAACCGTTCCTTTGCAGTAACCGTTTTCATGTTTAGGTTTCACTCTGTTTTCTCCTGTATGGATACATGTTGTTGGAACTCTAAATCAAACACGGTTCGTGCTAGCTCTTTGAAACTTGGCACAATAATGTATTTCCAAGTTCTATCGCAATGGTTTGGGTCCTATTGAAGTAGCCCCAAGCAGAGACTGACGAGAATCACTTTCATTGAAAGGGGTTGCCAAGCTTCCAAAAAACTACGAGTTTCATGAAATCTCAGCAAACAATTTTTGAACCAATCTTGATGATACTGGCAGGTATTGATCAGTACACCAATCCCACTTGGATCACCAAATTTCGTTCTTCTAGGTTAAACCTTTCCTTTGCAGTAACCGTTTTCATATTTAGGTTTCACTCTGTTTTCTCCTATATGGATACATGTATTTGGAACTCTAAATCAAACAGGTTTGTGCTAGCTCTTTGAAACTTGGCACAATAATGTAGTTCCAAGTTCTATCGCTATGGTTTGTGTCCTATTGAAGTAGCCCCAAGCAGACACTGACGAGAATCACTTTCATTGAAAAGGGTTGCCAAGCTTCCAAAAAACTACGAGTTTCCTGAAATCTCAGCAAACATTTTTTCACCCAATCTTGATGATACATGCAGGTAATGATCAGTACAACAATCCCACTTGGCTCACCAAATTTCGTTTTTCTAGGTTAAACAGTTCCTTTGCAGTAACCCTTTTCAGGTTTAGGTTTCACTCTGTTTTTTTCCTATATGGATACATGTAGTTGGAACTCTAAATCAAACACGGTTTGTGCTAGCTCTTTGAAACTTGGCACAATAATGTAGTTCCAAGTTCTATCGCTATGGTTTGTGTCCTATTGAAGTAGGCCCAAGCAGAGACTGACGAGAATCACTTTCACTGAAAGGGGTTGCCAAGGTTCCAAAAAACTACAAGTTTCCTGAAATCTCAGCAAACATTTTTTCACCCAATCTTGATGATACTTGCAGGTAATGATCAGTACACCAATCCCACTTGGCTCACCAAATTTCGTTCTTCTATCTTAAACCGTTCCTTTGCAGTAACCCTTGTCATGTTTAGGTTTCACTCTATTTTCTCCTATATGGATACATGTAGTTGGAACTCTAAATCAAACACGGTTTGTGCAAGCTCTTTGAAACTTGGCACAATAATGTAGTTCCAAGTTCTATCGCTATGGTTTGTGTCCTATTGAAGTGGCCCCAAACAGAGACTGACGAGAATCACTTTCATTGAAAGGGGTTGCCTAGCTTCCAAAAAACTACGAGTTTCATGAAATCTCAGCAAACAACTTTTGAACCAATCTTGATGATACTGGCAGGTATTGATCAGTACACCAATCCCACTTGGCTCACCAAATTTCGTTCTTCTAGTTTAAACCGTTCCTTTGCAGTAACCGTTTTCATATTTAGGTTTCACTCTGTTTTCTCCTATATGGATACATGTATTTGGAACTCTAAATCAAACAGGTTTGTGCTAGCTCTTTGAAACTTGGCACAATAATGTAGTTCCAAGTTCTATCGCTATGGTTTGTGTCCTATTGAAGTAGCCCAGCAGAGACTGACGAGAATCACTTTCATTGAAAGGGGTTGCCAAGCTTCCAAAAAACTACGAGTTTCCTGAAATCTCAGCAAACATTTTTTCACCCAATCTTGATGATACTGGCAGGTAATGATCAGTACACCAATCCCACTTGGCTCACCAAATTTCGTTCTTCTAGCTTAAAACATTCCTTTACAGTAACCGTTTTCATGTTTAGGTTTCACTCTGTTTTCTCCTATATGGATACATGTAGTTGGAACTCTAAATCAAACACGGTTTGTGCTAGCTCTTTGAAACTTGGCAAAATAATGTAGTTCCACGTTCTATCACTATGGTTTGTGTCCTATTGAAGTAGCCCAAGCAGAGACTGACGAGAATCACTTTCATTGAAAGGGGTTGCCAAGCTTCCAAAAAACTACGAGTTTCCTGAAATCTCAGCAAACATTTTTTCACCCAATCTTGATGATACTTGCAGGTAATGATCAGTACACCAATCCCACTTGGCTCACCAAATTATGTTCTTCTATCTTAAACCGTTCCTTTGCAGTAACCCTTTTCATGTTTAGATTTCACTCTATTTTCTCCTATATGGATACATGTAGTTGGAACTCTAAATCAAACACGGTTTGTGCTAGCTCTTTGAAACTTCTCACAATTATTTAGTTCCAAGTTCTATCGCTACCGTTTGTGTCCTATTGAAGTAGCCCCAAGCAGAGACTGACGAGAATCACTTTCATTGAAAGGGGTTGCCAAGCTTCCAAAAAACTACGAGTTTTCTGAAATCTCAGCAAACATTTTTTCACCCAATCTTGATGATACTTGCAGGTAATGATCAGTACACCAATCCCACTTGGCTCACCAAATTTCGTTCTTCTAGGTTAAACCGTTCCTGTGCAGTAACCCTTTTCATGTTTAGGTTTCACTCTATTTTCTCCTATATGGATACATGTAGTTGGAACTCTAAATCAAACACGGATTGTGCTAGCTCTTTGAAACGTGGCACAATAATGTAGTTCCAAGTTCTATCGCTATGGTTTGTGTCCTATTGAAGTAGCCCCAAGCAGAGACTGATGAGAATCACTTTCATTGAAAGGGGTTGCCAAGCTTCCAAAAAACTACGAGTTTCCTGAAATCTCAGCAAACAATTTTTGAACCAATCTTGATTATACTGGCAGGTAATGATCTGTACACCAATCCCACTTGGCTCACCAAATTTCGTTCTTCTAGGTTAAACCATTCCTTTGCAATAACCGTTTTCATGTTTAGGTTTCACTCTCTTTTCTCCTATATGGATACATGTAGTTGGAACTCTAAATCAAACATGGTTTGTGCTAGCTCTTTGAAACTTGGCACAATAATGTAGTTCCAAGTTCTATCGCTACGGTTTGTGTCCTATTGAAGTAGCCCCAAGCAGAGACTGACGAGAATCACTTTCATTGAAAGGGGTTGCCAAGCTTTCAAAAAACTACGAGTTTCCTGAAATCTCAGCAAACATTTTTTCACCCAATCTTGATGATACTGGCAGGTAATGATCAGTACACCAATCCCATTTGGCTCACCAAATTTAGTTCTTCTTGATTAAACCGTTCCTTTGCAGTAACCGTTTTCGTGTTTAGGTTTCACTCTATTTTCTCCTATAAGAATACATGTAGTTGGAACTCTAAATCAAACACGGTTTGTGCTAGCTCTTTGAAACTTGGCACAATAATGTAGTTCCAAGTTCTATCGCTATGGTTTGTGTCCTATTGAAGTAGCCCCAAGCAGAGACTGACGAGAATCACTTTCATTGAAAGGGGTTGCCAAGCTTCCAAAAATCTATGAGTTTTCTGAAATCTCAGCAAACATTTTTTCACCCAATCTTGATGATACTTGCAGGTAATGATCAGTACACCAATCCCACTTGGCTCACCAAATTTCGTTCTTCTAGGTTTAACCGTTCCTGTGCAGTAACCCTTTTCATGTTTAGGTTTCACTCTATTTTCTCCTATATGGATACATGTAGTTGGAACTCTAAATCAAACACGGATTGTGCTAGCTCTTTGAAACGTGGCACAATAATGTAGTTCCAAGTTCTATCGCTATGGTTTGTGTCCTATTGAAGTAGCCCCAAGCAGAGACTGATGAGAATCACTTTCATTGAAAGGGGTTGCCAAGCTTCCAAAAAACTACGAGTTTCCTGAAATCTCAGCAAACAATTTTTGAACCAATCTTGATTATACTGGCAGGTAATGATCTGTACACCAATCCCACTTGGCTCACCAAATTTCGTTCTTCTAGGTTAAACCATTCCTTTGCAATAACCGTTTTCATGTTTAGGTTTCACTCTCTTTTCTCCTATATGGATACATGTAGTTGGAACTCTAAATCAAGCATGGTTTGTGCTAGCTCTTTGAAACTTGGCACAATAATGTAGTTCCAAGTTCTATCGCTACGGTTTGTGTCCTATTGAAGTAGCCCCAAGCAGAGACTGACGAGAATCACTTTCATTGAAAGGGGTTGCCAAGCTTTCAAAAAACTACGAGTTTCCTGAAATCTCAGCAAACATTTTTTCACCCAATCTTGATGATACTGGCAGGTAATGATCAGTACACCAATCCCATTTGGCTCACCAAATTTCGTTCTTCTTGATTAAACCGTTCCTTTGCAGTAACCGTTTTCGTGTTTAGGTTTCACTCTATTTTCTCCTATAAGAATACATGTAGTTGGAACTCTAAATCAAACACGGTTTGTGCTAGCTCTTTGAAACTTGGCACAATAATGTAGTTCCAAGTTCTATCGCTATGGTTGTGTCCTATTGAAGTAGCCCCAAGCAGAGACTGACGAGAATCACTTTCATTGAAAGGGTTGCCAAGCTTCCAAAAATCTATGAGTTTTCTGAAATCTCAGCAAACATTTTTTCACCCAATCTTGATGATACTTGCAGGTAATGATCAGTACACCAATCCCACTTGGATCACCCAAATTTCGTTCTTCTAGGTTTAACCGTTCCTGTGCAGTAACCCTTTTCATGTTTAGGTTTCACTCTATTTTCTCCTATATGGATACATGTAGTTGGAACTCTAAATCAAACACGGATTGTGCTAGCTCTTTGAAACGTGGCACAATAATGTAGTTCCAAGTTCTATCGCTATGGTTTGTGTCCTATTGAAGTAGCCCCAAGCAGAGACTGATGAGAATCACTTTCATTGAAAGGGGTTGCCAAGCTTCCAAAAAACTACGAGTTTCCTGAAATCTCAGCAACCAATTTTTGAACCAATCTTGATTATACTGGCAGGTAATGATCTGTACACCAATCCCACTTGGCTCACCAAATTTCGTTCTTCTAGGTTAAACCATTCCTTTGCAATAACCGTTTTCATGTTTAGGTTTCACTCTCTTTTCTCCTATATGGATACATGTAGTTGGAACTCTAAATCAAGCATGGTTTGTGCTAGCTCTTTGAAACTTGGCACAATAATGTAGTTCCAAGTTCTATCGCTACGGTTTGTGTCCTATTGAAGTAGCCCCAAGCAGAGACTGACGAGAATCACTTTCATTGAAAGGGGTTGCCAAGCTTTCAAAAAACTACGAGTTTCCTGAAATCTCAGCAAACATTTTTTCACCCAATCTTGATGATACTGGCAGGTAATGATCAGTACACCAATCCCCCTTGGCTCACCAAATTTCGTTCTTCTAGGTTAAAGCGTTCCTTTGCAGTACCGTTTTCATTTTTAGGTTTCACTCTGATTTCTCCTATATGGATACATGTATTTGGAACTCTAAATCAAACACGGTTTGTGCTAGCTCTTTGAAACTTGGCACAATAATGTAGTTCCAAGTTCTATCGCTATGGTTTGTGTCCTATTGAAGCAGCCCAAGCATAGACTGACGAGAATCACTTTCATTGAAAGGGTTGCCAAGCTTCCAAAAATCTACGAGTTTCCTGAAATCTCAACAAACATTTTTTCACCCAATCTTGATGATACTTGCAGTTAATGATCAGTACACCAATCCCAATGGGCTCACCAATTTCGTTCTTCTAGGTTAAACCGTTCAGTTGCAGTAACCGTTGTCATTTTTAGGTTTCAGTCTGTTTTCTCCTATATGGATACATGTAGTTGGAACTCTAATCAAACACGGATTGTGCTAGCTCTTGGAAACGTGGTACAATAATGTAGTTCCAAGTTCTAACGCTATGGTTTGTGTCCTATTGAAGTAGCCCCAAGCAGAGAATGACGAGAATCACTTTCATTGAAAGGGGTTGCCAAGCTTCCAAAAACTAGGAGTTTCCTGAAATCTCAGCAAATATTTTTTCACCCAATCTTGATGATACTGACAGGTAATCATCAGTACACCAATCCCACTTGGCTCACCAAATTTCGTTCTTCTAGGTTAAACATTTCCTTTGCAGTAACCGTTTCCATGTTTAGGTTTCACTATGTTTTCTAGTATATGTATACATATAGTTGGAACTCTATATCAAACACGGTTTGTGCTAGCACTTTGAAACTTGGCACAAAAATGTAGTTCCAATTCTCTTGCTATGGTTTGTGTCCTATTGAAGTAGCCCCAAGCAGAGACTGACGAGAATCACTTTTCATTGAAAGGGGTTGCCAAGCTTCCAAAAAACTACGAGTTTCCTGATATCTCAGCAAACATTTTTTCACCCAATCTTGACGATACTTGCAGGTAATGATCAGTACACCAATCCCACTTGGCTCACCAAATTTCGTTCTTCTAGGTTAAACCCTTCCTTTGCAGTAACCGTTTTCATGTTTAGGTTTCACTCTGTTTCTACTATATGGATAAATGTAGTTGGAACTCTAAATCAAAAACGGTTTGTGCTAGCTCTTTGAAACTTGCACAATAATGTAGTTCCAAGTTCTATGGCTATGGTTTGTGTCCTATTGAAGTAGCCCCAAGCAGAGACTGACGAGAATCACTTTCATTGAAAGGGGTTGCCAAGCTTCCAAAAAACTACGAGTTTCCTGATCTCAGCAAACATTTTTTCAACCAATCTTGATGATACTTGCAGGTAATGATCAGTACACCAATCCCACGGGGCTCACCAAATTTCTTTCTTCTAGGTTAAACCGTTCCTTTGCAGAAACCTTTTTCATGTTTAGGTTTCACTCTGTTTTCTCATATATGGATACATGTATTTGGACTCTAAATCAAACACGGTTTGTGCTAGCTCTTTGAAACTTGGCACAATAATGTAGTTCCAATTTCTATCGCTATGGTTTGTGTCCTATTGAAGTAGCCCCAAGCAGAGACTGACGAGAATCACTTTCATTGAAAGGGGTTGCCAAGCTTCCAAAAAACTACGAGTTTCCTCAAATCTCAGCAAACATTTTTTCACCCAATCTTGATGATACATTCAGGTAATGATCAGTACACCAATCCCACAAGGCACACCAAATTTCGTTCTTCTAGGTGAAACCGTTCCGTTGCAGTAACCGTTTTCATGTTTACGTTTCACTCTGTTTCCTCCTATATGGATACATGTAGTTGGAACTCTAAATCAAACACGGTTTGTGCTAGCTCTTTGAAACGTGGCACAATAATGTAGTTCCAAGTTGTATCGCTATGGTTTGTGTCCTATTCAAGTAGCCCCAAACAGAGACTGACAAGAATCATTTTCATTGAAAGGGGTTGCCAAGATTCCAAAATCTACGAGTTTCCTGAAATCTAGGAAACATTTTTTCACCCAATCTTGATGATACTTGCAGGTAATGATAAGTACACCAATCCCACTTGGCTCACCAAATTTCGTTCTTCTAGGTTAAACCGTTCCTTTACAGTAACCGTTTTCATGTTTAGGTTTCACTCTGTTTTCTCCTATATGGATACATGTATTTGGAACTCTAAATCAAACACGGTTTCTGCTAGCTCTTTGAAACTTGGCACAATAATGTAGTTCCAAGTTCTATCTCTATGGTTTGTGTCCTATTGAAGTAGCCACCAGCAGAGACTGACGAGAATCACTTTCATTGAAAGGGGTTGCCAAGCTTCTGAAAAACTACGAGTTTCCTGAAATCTGAGCAAACATTTTTTCAGCCAATCTTAATGATACTGGCAGGTAATGATCAGTACACCAATCCCACTTGGCTAACCAAATTTCGTTCTTCTAGGTTGAACCGTTCCTTTGCAGTACCGTTTTCATGTTTAGGCTTCACTCTGTTTTCTCCTATATGTATACATGTAGTTGGAACTCTAAATCAAACACGGTTTGTGCTAGCTCTTTGAAACTTGGCAAAATAATGTAGTTCCAAGTTCTATCGCTTTGGTTTGTGTCCTATTGAAGCAGCCCCAAGCAGAGACTGACGAGAATCACTTTCATTGAAAGGGGTTGCCAAGCTTCGAAAAACTACGAGTTTCCTGAAATCTGAGCAAACATTTTTTCAGCCAATCTTGATGATACTGGGAGGTAATGATCAGTACACCAATCCCACTTGGCTCACCAAATTTCGTTCTTCTAGGTAAAACCGTTCCTTTGCACTAACCGTTTTCATGTTTAGGTTTCACTCTCTTTTCTCCTATATGGATACATGTATTTGGAACTCTCAATCAAACACGGTTTGTGCTAGCTCTTTGAAACTTCGCACAATAATGTAGTTCTAAGTTCTATCGCTATGGTTTGTGTCCTATTGAAGTAGCCCCAAGCAGACTGACGAGAATCACTTTGATTGAAAGTGGTTGCCAAGCTTCCAAAAAACTACAAGTTTCCTGAAATCTGAGCAAACATTTTTTCACCCAAACTTGATGATACTCCAGGTAATGATCAGTACACCAGTCCCACTTGGCTCACCTAATTTCGTTCTTCTAGGTTAAAACGTTCCTTTGCAGTAACCGTTTTCATGTATAGGTTTCACTCTTTTTCCTCCTATATGGATACATGTATTTGGAACTCTAAATCAAACACAGTTTGTGCTAGCTCTTTGAAACTTGGCACAATAATGTAGTTCCAAGTTCTATCGCTATGGTTTGTGTCCTATTCAAGTAGCCCCAAACAGAGACTGACAAGAATCAGTTCAATTGAAAGGGGTTTCCAAGATTCCAAGAAACTACTAGTTTCCTGAAATCTAGGAAACATTTTTTCACCCAATATTGATGATACTTGCAGGTAATGATCAGTACACCAATCCCACTTGGCTCACCAAATTTCGTTCTTCTAGGTTAAACCGTTCCTTTGCAGTAAACTTTTTCATTTTTAGGTTTCACTCTGTTTTCTCCTATATGGATACATGTTGTTGGAACACTAAATCAAACACGGTTTGTGCTAGCTCTTTGAAACTTGGCACAATAATATAGTTCCAAGTTCTATCGCTATGTTTAGTGTCCTATTGAAGTAGCCCCAAGCAGAGACTGACGAGAATCACTATCATGGACAGGGGTTGCCAAGCTTCCAAAAAACTACAAGTGTCCTAAAATCTGGGAAACATTTTTTCACCCAATATTGATGACACTAGCAGGTAATGATCAGTACACCAATCCCACTTGGCACACCAAATTTCGTTCTTCTAGGTTAAACCGTTCCTTTGCAGTAACCGTTTTCATGTTTAGGTTTCACTCTGTTTTCTCCTATATGGATACATATTTTTGGAACTCTAAATCAAACACGGTTTGTGCTAGCTCTTTGAAACTTGGCACAATAATGTAGTTCCAAGTTCTATCGCTACGGTTTGTGTCCTATTGAAGTAGCCCCAAGCAGAGACTGACGAGAATCAGTTTCATTGAAAGGGGTTGCCAAGCTCCGAAAAACTACGAGTTTCCTGAATACTGACCAAACATTTTTTCAGCCAATCTTATGATACTGGCAGGTAATGATCAGTACACCAATCCCACTTGGCTCACCAAATTTCGTTCTTCTAGGTTAACCGTTCCTTTGCAGTAACCGTTTTCATGTTTAGGTTTCACTCTGTTTTCTCCTATATGGATACATGTATTTGGAACTCTAAATCAAACACGGTTTGTGCTAGCTCTTTGAAACTTCGCACAATAATGTAGTTCTAAGTTCTATCGCTATGGTTTGTGTCCTATTGAAGTAGCCCCAAGCAGAGACTGACGAGAATCACTTTCATTGAAAGTGGTTGCCAAGCTTCCAAAAAACTACAAGTTTCCTGAAATCTGAGCAAAAATTTTTTTCACCTAAACTTGATGATACTCCAGGTAATGATCAGTACACCAGTCCCACTTGGCTCACCAATTTCGTTCTTCTAGTTAAACCGTTCCTTTGCAGTAACCGTTTTCATGTTTAGGTTTCATTCTTTTTCCTCCTATATGGATACATGTATTTGGAACACTAAATCAAACACGGTTTGTGCTAGCTCTTTGAAACTTCGCACAATAATGTAGTTCTAAGTTCTATCGCTATGGTTTGTGTCCTATTGAAGTAGCCCCAAGCAGAGACTGACGAGAATCACTTTCATTGAAATTGGTTGTCAAGCTTCCAAAAAACTACAAGTTTCCTGAAATCTGAGCAAACATTTTTTCACCTAAACTTGATGATACTCCAGATAATGATCAGTACACCAAACCCACTTGGCTCACCAAATTTCGTTCTTCTAGGTTAAACCGTTCCTTTGCAGTAACGTTTTCATGTTTAGGTTTCACTCTGTTTCCTCCTACATGGATACATGTCGTTGGAACTCTAAATCAAACACGGTTTGTGCTAGCTCTTTGAAAGTGGCACAATAATGTAGTTCCAAGTTCTATCGCTATGGTTTGTGTCCTATTCAAGTAGCCCCAAACAGACACTGACAAGAATCAGTTTCATTGAAAGGGGTTGCCAAGATTCCAAAAAACTACTAGTTTCCTGAAATCTAGGAAACATTTTTTCACCCAATATTGATGATACTTGCAGGTAATGATCAGTACACCAAACCCACTTGGCTCACCAAATTTCGTTCTTCTAGGTTAAACCGTTCCTTTGCAGTAACCGTTTTCATGTTTAGGTTTCACTCTGTTTTCTCCTATATGGATACATGTTGTTGGAACTCTAAATCAAACACGGTTTGTGCTAGCTCTTTGAAACTTGGCAAAATAATGTAGTTCCAAGTTCTATCGCTTTGGTTTGTGTCCTATTGAAGCAGCCCCAAGCAGAGACTGACGAGAATCACTTTCATTGAAAGGGGTTGCCAAGCTTCCGAAAAACTACGAGTTCCTGAAATCTGAGCAAACATTTTTCAGCCAATCTTGATGATACTGGGAGGTAATGATCAGTACACCAATCCCACTTGGCTCACCAAATTCCGTTCTTCTAGGTTAAACCGTTCCTTTGCACTAACCGTTTTCATGTTTAGGTTTCACTCTCTTTTCTCCTATATGGATACATGTATTTGGAACTCTCAATCAAACACGATTTGTGCTAGCTCTTTGAAACTTCGCACAATAATGTAGTTCTAAGTTCTATTGCTATGGTTTGTGTCCTATTGAAGTAGCCCCAAGCAGACTGACGAGAATCACTTTGATTGAAAGTGGTTGCCAAGCTTCCAAAAAACTACAAAGTTTCCTGAAATCTCAGCAAACATTTTTTCACCCAAACTTGATGATACTCCAGGTAATGATCAGTACACCAGTCCCACTTGGCTCACCTAATTTCGTTCTTCTAGGTTAAACCGTTCCTTTGCAGTAACCGTTTTCATGTATAGGTTTCACTCTTTTTCCTCCTATATGGATACATGTATTTGGAACTCTAAATCAAACACAGTTTGTGCTAGCTCTTTGAAACTTGGCACAATAATGTAGTTCCAAGTTCTATCGCTATGGTTTGTGTCCTATTCAAGTAGCCCCAAACAGAGACTGACAAGAATCAGTTCAATTGAAAGGGGTTTCCAAGATTCCAAGAAACTACTAGTTTCCTGAAATCTAGGAAACATTTTTTTCACCCAATATTGATGATACTTGCAGGTAATGATCAGTACACCAATCCCACTTGGCTCACCAAATTTCGTTCTTCTAGGTTAAACCGTTCCTTTGCAGTAAACTTTTTCATTTTTTAGGTTTCACTCTGTTTTCTCCTATATGGATACATGTTGTTGGAACACTAAATCAAAAACGGTTTGTGCTAGCTCTTTGAAACTTGGCACAATAATATAGTTCCAAGTTCTATCGCTATGTTTAGTGTCCTATTGAAGTAGCCCCAAGCAGAGACTGACGAGAATCACTTTCATGGACAGGGGTTGCCAAGCTTCCAAAAAACTACAAGTTTCCTAAAATCTGGGAAACATTTTTTCACCCAATATTGATGACACTAGCAGGTAATGATCAGTACACCAATCCCAGTTGGCACACCAAATTTCGTTCTTCTAGGATAAACCGTTCCTTTGCAGTAACCGTTTTCATGTTTAGGTTTCACTCTGTTTTCTCCTATATGGATACATATTTTTGGAACTCTAAATCAAACACGGTTTGTGCTAGCTCTTTGAAACTTGGCACAATAATGTAGTTCCAAGTTCTATCGCTTTGGTTTGTGTCCTATTGAAGTAGCCCCAAGCAGAGACTGACGAGAATCAGTTTCATTGAAAGGGGTTGCCAAGCTTCCGAAAAACTACGAGTTTCCTGAATACTGACCAAACATTTTTTCAGCCAATCTTATGATACTGGCAGGTAAAGATCAGTACACCTATCCCACTTGGCTCACCAAATTTCGTTCTTCTAGGTTAAACCGTTCCTTTGCAGTAACCGTTTTCATGTTTAGGTTTCACTCTGTTTTCTCCTATATGGATACATGTATTTGGAACTCTAAATCAAACACGGTTTGTGCTAGCTCTTTGAAACTTCGCACAATAATGTAGTTCTAAGTTCTATAGCTATGGTTTGTGTCCTATTGAAGTAGCCCCAAGCAGAGACTGACGAGAATCACTTTCATTGAAAGTGGTTGCCAAGCTTCCAAAAAACTACAAGTTTCCTGAAATCTGAGCAAAATTTTTTAACCTAAACTTGATGATACTCCAGGTAATGATCAGTACACCAGTCCCACTTGGCTCACCAAATTTCGTTCTTCTAGGTTAAACCGTTCATTTGCAGTAACCGTTTTCATGTTTAGGTTTCATTCTTTTTCCTCCTATATGGATACATGTATTTGGAACACTAAATCAAACACGGTTTGTGCTAGCTCTTTGAAACTTCGCACAATAATGTAGTTCTAAGTTCTATCGCTATGGTTTGTGTCCTATTGAAGTAGCCCCAAGCAGAGACTGACGAGAATCACATTCATTGAAAGTGGTTGCCAAGCTTCCAAAAAACTACAAGTTTCCTGAAATCTGAGCAAACATTTTTTCACCTAAACTTGATGATACTCCAGATAATGATCAGTACACCAAACCCACTTGGCTCACCAAATTTCGTTCTTCTAGGTTAAACCGTTCCTTTGCAGTAACCGTTTTCATGTTTAGGTTTCACTCTGTTTCCTCCTACATGGATACATGTCGTTGGAACTCTAAATCAAACACGGTTTGTGCTAGCTCTTTGAAAGTGGCACAATAATGTAGTTCCAAGTTCTATCGCTATGGTTTGTGTCCTATTCAAGTAGCCCCAAACAGAGACTGACAAGAATCAGTTCAATTGAAAGGGGTTTCCAAGATTCCAAGAAACTACTAGTTTCCTGAAATCTAGGAAACATTTTTTCACCCAATATTGATGATACTTGCAGGTAATGATCAGTACACCAATCCCACTTGGCTCACCAAATTTCGTTCTTCTAGGTTAAACCGTTCCTTTGCAGTAAACTTTTTCATTTTTAGGTTTCACTCTGTTTTCTCCTATATGGATACATGTTGTTGGAACACTAAAATCAAACACGGTTTGTGCTAGCTCTTTGAAACTTGGCACAATAATATAGTTCCAAGTTCTATCGCTATGTTTAGTGTCCTATTGAAGTAGCCCCAAGCAGAGACTGACGAGAATCACTTTCATGGACAGGGGTTGCCAAGCTTCCAAAAAACTACAAGTTTCCTAAATCTGGGAAACATTTTTCACCCAATATTGATGACACTAGCAGGTAATGATCAGTACACCAATCCCAGTTGGCACACCAAATTTCGTTCTGCTAGGTTAAACCGTTCCTTTGCAGTAACCGTTTTCATGTTTAGGTTTCACTCTGTTTTCTCCTATATGGATACATATTTTTGGAACTCTAAATCGAACACGGTTTGTGCTAGCTCTATGAAACTTGGCACAATAATGTAGTTCCAAGTTCTATCGCTTTGGTTTGTGTCCTATTGAAGTAGCCCCAAGCAGAGACTGACGAGAATCAGTTTCATTGAAAGGGGTTGCCAAGCTTCCGAAAAACTACGAGTTTCCTGAATACTGACCAAACATTTTTTCAGCCAATCTTATGATACTGGCAGGTAATGATCACTACACCTATCCCACTTGGCTCACCAAATTTCGTTCTTCTAGGTTAAACCGTTCCTTTGCAGTAAACGTTTTCATGTTTAGGTTTCACTCTGTTTTCTCCTATATGGATACATGTATTTGGAACTCTAAATCAAACACGGTTTGTGCTAGCTCTTTGAAACTTCGCACAATAATGTAGTTCTAAGTTCTATAGCTATGGTTTGTGTCCTATTGAAGTAGCCCCAAGCAGAGACTGACGAGAATCACTTTCATTGAAAGTGGTTGCCAAGCTTCCAAAAAACTACAAGTTTCCTGAAATCTGAGCAAAAATTTTTTAACCTAAACTTGAATGATACTCCAGGTAATGATCAGTACACCAGTCCCACTTGGCTCACCAAATTTCGTTCTTCTAGGTTAAACCGTTCATTTGCAGTAACGGTTTTCATGTTTAGGTTTCATTCTTTTTCCTCCTATATGGATACATGTATTTGGAACACTAAATCAAACACGGTTTGTGCTAGCTCTTTGAAGCTTCGCACAATAATGTAGTTCTAAGTTCTATCGCTATGGTTTGTGTCCTATTGAAGTAGCCCCAAGCAGAGACTGACGAGAATCACATTCATTGAAAGTGGTTGCCAAGCTTCCAAAAAACTACAAGTTTCCTGAAATCTGAGCAAACATTTTTTCACCTAAACTTGATGATACTCCAGATAATGATCAGTACACCAAACCCACTTGGCTCACCAAATTTCGTTCTTCTAGGTTAAACCGTTCCTTTGCAGTAACCGTTTTCATGTTTAGGTTTCACTCTGTTTCCTCCTACATGGATACATGTCGTTGGAACTCTAAATCAAACACGGTTTGTGCTAGCTCTTTGAAAGTGGCACAATAATGTAGTTCCAAGTTCTATCGCTATGGTTTGTGTCCTATTCAAGTAGCCCCAAACAGAGACTGACAAGAATCAGTTCAATTGAAAGGGGTTTCCAAGATTCCAAGAAACTACTAGTTTCCTGAAATCTAGGAAACATTTTTTCACCCAATATTGATGATACTTGCAGGTAATGATCAGTACACCAATCCCACTTGGCTCACCAAATTTCGTTCTTCTAGGTTAAACCGTTCCTTTGCAGTAAACTTTTTCATTTTTAGGTTTCACTCTGTTTTCTCCTATATGGATACATGTTGTTGGAACACTAAATCAAACACGGTTTGTGCTAGCTCTTTGAAACTTGGCACAATAATATAGTTCCAAGTTCTATCGCTATGTTTAGTGTCCTATTGAAGTAGCCCCAAGCAGAGACTGACGAGAATCACTTTCATGGACAGGGGTTGCCAAGCTCCAAAAACTACGAGTTTCCTAAAATCTGGGAAACATTTTTCACCCAATATTGATGACACTAGCAGGTAATGATCAGTACACCAATCCCACTTGGCACACCAAATTTCGTTCTTCTAGGTTAAACCGTTCCTTTGCAGTAACCGTTTTCATGTTTAGGTTTCACTCTGTTTTCTCCTATATGGATACATATTTTTGGAACTCTAAATCAAACACGGTTTGTGCTAGCTCTTTGAAACTTGGCACAATAATGTAGTTCCAAGTTCTATCGCTTTGGTTTGTGTCCTATTGAAGTAGCCCAAGCAGAGACTGACGAGAATCAGTTTCATTGAAAGGGGTTGCCAATGCTTCCGAAAAACTACGAGTTTCCTGAATACTGACCAAACATTTTTTCAGCCAATCTTAAGATACTGGCAGGTAATGATCAGTACACCAATCCCACTTGGCTCACCAAATTTCGTTCTTCTAGGTTAACCGTTCCTTTGCAGTAACCGTTTTCATGTTTAGGTTTCACTCTGTTTTCTCCTATATGGATACATGTATTTGGAACTCTAAATCAAACACGGTTTGTGCTAGCTCTTTGAAACTTCGCACAATAATGATAGTTCTAAGTTCTATCGCTATGGTTTGTGTCCTATTGAAGTAGCCCCAAGCAGAGACTGACGAGAATCACTTTCATTGAAAGTGGTTGCCAAGCTTCCAAAAAACTACAAGTTTCCTGAAATCTGAGCAAAAATTTTTCACCTAAACTTGATGATACTCCAGGTAATGATCAGTACACCAGTCCCACTTGGCTCACCAAATTTCGTTCTTCTAGGTTAAACCGTTCCTTTGCAGTAACCGTTTTCATGTTTAGGTTTCATTCTTTTTCCTCCTATATGGATACATGTATTTGGAACACTAAATCAAACACGGTTTGTGCTAGCTCTTTGAAAACTTCGCACAATAATGTAGTTCTAAGTTCTATCGCTATGGTTTGTGTCCTATTGAAGTAGCCCCAAGCAGAGACTGACGAGAATCACTTTCATGAAAGTGGTTGCCAAGCTTCCAAAAAACTACAAGTTTCCTGAAATCTGAGCAAACATTTTTTCACCTAAACTTGATGGATACTCCAGATAATGATCAGTACACCAAACCCACTTGGCTCACCAAATTTCGTTCTTCTAGGTTAAACCGTTCCTTTGCAGTAACCGTTTTCATGTTAGCTTTCACTCTTTTTCCTCGTATATGGATACCTGTAGTTGGAACTCTAAATCAAACACAGTTTGCGCTAGCTCTTTGAAACTTGGCACAATAATGTAGTTCCAAGTTCTATCGCTATAGTTTGTGTCCTATTCAAGTAGCCCCAAGCAGAGACTGACGAGAATCACTTTCATTGAAGGTGTTGCCAAGCTTCCGAAAAACTACGATTTCCTGAAATCTGAGCAAATATTTTTTCGGCCAATCTTGATGATACTGGCAGGAAATGATCAGTACACCAATCCCACTTGGCTCACCTAATTTCGTTCTTCTAGGTTCAACCGTTCCTTTGCAGTAACCGTTTTCATGTTAAGGTTACACTCTGTTTTCTCCTATATGGATACGTGTAGTTGGAACTCTAAATCAAACATGGTTTGTGCTAGCTCTTTGAAAATTGGCACAATAATGTAGTTCCAAGTTCTATCGCTATGGTTTGTGTCCTATTCAAGTAGCCCAAACAGAGACTGACAAGAGTCAGTTTCATTGAAAGCGGTTGCCAAGATTCCAAAAAACTACTAGTTTCCTGAAATCTAGGAAACATTTTATCACCCAATATTGATGATACTTGAAGGTAATGATCAGTACACCAATCCCACTTGGCTCACCAAATTTCGTTCTTCAAGGTTAAACCGTTCCTTTGCAGTAACCGTTTTCATGTTTAGGTTTCACTCTGTTTTCTCCTATATGGATACATGTTGTTGGAACTCTAAATCAAACACGGTGTGTGCTAGCTCTTTGAAACTTGGCAAAAAAATGTAGTTCCAAGTTCTATCGCTTTGGTTTGTGTCCTATTGAAGTAGCCCCAAGCAGAGACTGACGAGAATCACTTTCATTGAAAGGGGTTGCCAAGCTTCGGAAAAACTACGAGTTTCCTGAAATCTGAGCAAACATTTTTTTCACCCAATCTTGATGATACTGGCAGGTAATGATCAGTACACCAATCCCACATGGCTCACCAAATTTCGTTCTTCTTGGTTAAACCGTTCTTTTGCAGTAACCGTTTTCATGTTTAGGTTTCACTCTGTTTTCTCCTATATGGATACATGTAGTTGGAACTCTAAATCAAACACGGTTTGTGCTAGCTCTTTGAAACTTGGCAAAATAATGTAGTTCCAAGTTCTTTCACTATGGTTTGTGTCCTATTGAATAGTCCCAAGCAGAGACTGACGAGAATCACTTTCATTGAAAGGGGTTGCCAAGCTTCCAAAAAACTACGAGTTTCCTGAAATCTCAGCAAACATTTTTTCACCCAATCTTGATGATACTGGCAGTTAATGATCAGGACACCAATCCCACTTGGCTCACCAAATTTTTTCTTCTAGATTAAACTGTTCCTTTGCAGTAACAGTTTTCATGTTTAGGTTTCACTCTGTTTTCTCCTATATGGATACATGTATTTGGAACTCTAAATCAAACACGGTTTGTGCTAGCTCTTTGAAACTTGGCACAGTCATGTAGTTCCAAGTTCTATCGCTGTGGTTTGTGTCCTATTGAAGTAGCCCCAATCAGAGACTGACGATAATCACTTTCATTGAAAGGGGTTGCCAAGCTTCCAAAAACTATGATTTCATGAAATCTCAGCAAACATTTTTTCATCCAATCTTGATGATACTCGCAGGTAATGATAAGTACACCAATCCCACTTGGCTCACCAAATTTCGTTCTTCTAGGTTAAACCGTTCGTTTTCAGTAACCATTTTCATGTTTAGGTTTCACTATGTTTTCTGCTAGTTGGAACTCTAAATCAAACACGGTTTGTGCTAGCTCTTTGAAACTTGGCACAATAATGTAGTTCCAAGTTGTATCGCTATGGTTTGTGTCCTATTGAAGTAGCCCTAAGCAGAGACTGACGAGAATCACTTTCATTGAAAGGGGTTGCCAAGCTCCCAAAAAACTATGAGTTTCCTGAAATCTGAGCAAACATTTTTTCACCCAATCTTGATGATACTGGCAGGTAATGATCAGTACACCAATCCCACTTGGCTCACCAAATTTCGTTCTTCTAGGTTAAACCGTTCCTTTGCAGTAACCGTTTTCATGTTTAGGTTTCACTCTGTTTTCTCCAAAATGGATACATGTAGTTGGAACTCTAAATGAAACACGGTTTGTGCTAGCTCTTTGAAACTTGGCACAATAATGTAGTTCCAAGTTCTATTGCTATGTTTGTGTCCTATTGAAGTAGCCCGAAGCAGAGACTGATGAGAATCACTTTCATTGAAAAGGGGTTGCAAGCTTCCAAAAAACTACGAGTTTCCTGAAAACTCAGCAAACATCTTTTCACCCAATCTTGATGATACTGGCAGGTAATGATCAGTACACCAATCCCACATGGCTCACCAAATTTCGTTCTTCTAGGTTAAACCGTTGCTTTGCAGTAACCGTTTTCATGTTTAGGTTTCACTGTTTTCTCCTATATGGATACATGTACTTGGAACTCTAAATCAAACACGGTTTGTGCTAGCTCTTTGAAACTTTGCACTCTAATGTAGTTCCAACGTTCAATCGAATGGTTTGTGTCCTATTGAAGTAGCCCCAAGCAGAGACTGACGAGAATCACTTTCATTGAAAGGGGTTGCAAGCTTCCAAAAAATACGAGTTTCCTGAAATCTCAGCAAAAATTTTTTCACCGAATATTGATGATACTGGCAGGTCATGATCAGTAAACCAATCCCACTTGGCTCACCAAATTTCGTTCTTCTATGTTAAACCGTTCGTTTGCAGTAACAGTTTTCATGTTTAGGTTTCACTCTGTTTGCTCCTATATGGATACATGTAGTTGGAAATCTAAATCAACCACGGTTTCTGCTAGCTCTTTGAAACTTGCCACAATCATGTAGTTCCAAGTTCTATCGCTATGGTTTGTGTCCTATTGAAGTAGCCCCAAGCAGAGACTGACCAGAATCACTTTCATTGAAAGGGGTTGCCAAGCTTCCAAAAAACTATGATTTCCTAAAACTTGAGCAAACATTTTTTCAACCAATCTTGATGATACCGGCAGGAAATGATCAGTACACCCATCCCTCTTGGCTCACCAAATTTCGTTCTTCTAGGTTAAACCGTTCCTTTGCAGTAACCATTTTCGTGTTTAGGTTTCACTCTGTTTTCTCCTATATGGATACATTAGTTGGAACTCTAAATCAAACACGGTTTGTGCTAGCTCTTTGAAACTTGGCACAATAATGTAGTTCCAAGTTCTATCGCTATGGTTTGTGTCCTATTGAAGTAGCCCCAAGCAGAGACTGACGAGAACCACTTTCTTGAAAGGGTTGCCAAGCTTCCAAAAAACTTCGAGTTTCCTGAAATCTCAGCAAACATTTTTTCACCCAATCTTGATGATACTTGCAGGCAATGATCAGTACACCCATCCCTCTTGGCTCACCAAATTACGTTCTTCTAGGTTAAACTGTTCTTTGCAGTAACCGTTTTCATGTTTAAGTTTCACTCTGTTTTCTCCTATATGGATACATGTATTTGGAACTCTAAATCAAACACGGTTTGTGCTAGCTCTTTGAAACTTGGCACAGTAATGTAGTTCCCAGATCTATCGCTTTTGTTGGTGTCCTATTGAAGTAGCCCCAATCAGAGACTGACGAGAATCACTTTCATTGAAATGTGTTGCCAAGCTTCCAGAAAACTACGATTTCCTCAAATCTGAGCAAACATTTTTTCACCCAATCTTGATGATACTTGCAGGTAATGATCAGTACACCAATCCCACTTGGCTAATCAAATTTCCTTCTTCTAGGTTAAACCTTTCCTTTGCAGTAACCGTTTTCATGTTTATGTTTCACTCTGTTTTCTCCTATATGGATACATGTAGCTGGAACTCTAAATCAAACACGGTTTGTGCTAGCTCTTTGAAACTTGGCACAATCATGTAGTTCCAAGTTCTATCGCTATGGTTTGTGTCCTATTGAAGTAGCCCCAAGCAGAGACTGACGAGTATCACTTTCATTGAAAGGGGTTGCCAAGCTTCCTAAAACTACGAGTTTCCTGAAATCTCAGCAAACATTTTTTCACCCAATCTTGATCATACTTGCAGGTAACGATCAGTACACCATCCCACTTGCCTCACCAAATTTCGTTCTTCTAGGTTAAACCATTCGTTTGCAGTAAACATTTTTATGATTAGGTTTCACTCTGTTTTCTCCTATATGAATACATGTATTTGGAACTCTAAATCAAACACGGTTTGTGCTAGCTCTTTGAAACTTGGCACAATAATGTAGTTCCAAGTTCTATCACTATGGTTCGTGTCCTATTGAAGTAGCCCCAAGCAGAGACTGACGAGAATCACTTTCATTGAAAGGAGTTGCCAAGCTTCCAAAAAACTACGATTTCCTGAAATCTCAGCAAACATTTTTTCACCCAATCGTGATGATACTGGCAGGTAATGATCAGTACACCAATCCCACTTGGCTCACCAAATTTCGTTCTTCTAGGTTAAACCGTTCCTTTGCAGTAACCGTTTTCATGTTTAGGTTTCACTCTGTTTTCTCCTATATGGGTACATGTAGTTGGACCTCTAAATGAAACACGGTTTGTGCTAGCTCTTTGAAACTTGGCACAATCATGTAGTTCCAAGTTCTATTGCTATGGTTTGTGTCCTATTGAAGTAGCCCGAAGCAGAGACTGATGAGAATCACTTTCATTGAAAGGGGTTGCCAAGCTTAGAAAAAAATACGAGTTTCCTGAAATCTCAGCAAACATCTTTTCACCCAATCTTGATGATAATGGCAGGTAATGATCAGTACACCAATCCCACTTGGCTCACCAAATTTCGTTCTTCTAGGTTAAACCGTTCCTTTGCAGTAACCGTTTTCATGTTTAGGTTTCACTGTTTTCTCCTATATGGATACATGTAGTTGGAACTCTAAATCAAACACGGTATGTGCTAGCTCTTGAAACTTGGCACAATACTGTAGTTCCAAGTTCTATCGCTATGCTTTGTGTCCTATTGAAGTAGGCCCAAGCAGAGACTGACGAGAATCACTTTCATTGAAAGGGGTTGCCAAGCTTCCAAAAAACTACGAGTTTGTGGAAATCTCAGCAAACATTTTTCACCCAATCTTGATGATACTGGCAGGTAATGATCAGTACACCAATCCCGTTTGGCTCACCAGATTTCGTTCTTCTAGGTTAAACCGTTCCTTTGCAGTAACCGTTTTCATGTTTATGTTTCACTCTGTTTTCTCCTATGTGGATACATGTAGTTGGAACTCTAAATCAAACAGGGTTTGTGCTAGCTCTTTGAAACTTGGCACAATAATGTAGTTCCCAGATCTATCGCTTTTGTTGGTGTCCTATTGAAGTAGCCCCAAGCAGAGACCTGACGAGAATCACTTTCATTGAAAGGGGTTGCCAAGGTTCCAAAAAACTACGACTTTCTGAAATCTCAGCAAACATTTTTTCACCCAATCTTGATGATACTGGCAGGCAATGATAAGTACACCAATCCCACTTGGCTCACCAAATTCGTTCTTCTAGCTTAAACCTTTCCTTTGCAGTAACCGTTTTCATGTTTAGGTTTCACTCTTTTTGCTCCTATATGGATACATGTATTTGGAACTGTAAATCAAACACGGTTTGTGCTAGTTCTTTGAAACTTGGCGCAATCATGTAGTTCCAAGTTCTAATGCTATGGTTTGTGTCCTATTGAAGTAGCCACAAGCAGAGACTGACGAGAATCACTTTCATTGAAAGCGGTTGCCCAGCTTCCAAAAAATTAAGAGTTTCTTGAAATCTCAGCAAACATTTTTTCACCCAGTCTTGATGATAATGGCAGGAAGTGATCAGTACACCAATCCCACTTGGCTCACCAAATGTCGTTCTTCTAGCTTAAACCATTCCTTTGCAGTAACCCTTTTCATGTTTAGGTTTCACTCTATTTTCTCCTATATGGATACATGTAGTTGGAACTCTAAATCAAACACGGTTTGTGCTAGCTCTTGAAACTTGGCACTATACTGTAGTTCCAAGTTCTATCCCTATGCTTTGTGTCCTATTGAAGTAGCCCCAAGAAGAGACAGACGAGAATCACTTTCATTGAAAGTGGTTGCCAAGCTTCCAAAAAACTACGAGTTTCCTGAAATCTCAGCAAACATTTTTTCACCCAATCTTGATGATACTGGCAGGTAATGATCAGTACACCAATCCCACTTGGATCACCAAATTTCGTTCTTCTATGTAAAACGTTCCTTTGTAGTAACCATTTTCATGTTTATGTCTCACTCTGTTTTCTCCTATATGGATACATGTAGTTGGAACTCTAAATCAAACTTGGTTTGTGCTAGCTCTTTGAAACTTGGCACAATCATATAATTCCACGTTCCATCGCTATGGTTTGTGTCCTATTTAAGTAGCCCAAAGCAGATACTGAAGATAATCACTTTCATTGAAAGGGGTTGCCAATCTTCCAAAAAACTACGAGTTTCTTGAAATCTCAGCAAACATTTTTTCACCCAATCTTGATGATACTGGCAGGTAACGATCAGTACACCAATTCCACTTGGCTCACCAAATTTCGTTCTTCTAGGTTAAACCGTTCCTTGCAGTAACCCTTTTCATGTTTAGGTTTCACTCTGTTTTCTCCTATATGGATACATGTAGTTGGAACTCTAAATCAAACACGGTTTGTGCTAGCTCTTTGAAACTTGGCACAATCATGTAGTTCCAAGTTCTATTGCTATGGATTGGGTCCTATTGAACTACCCCAAGCAGAGACTGACGAGAATCACTTTCATTGAAAGGGGTTGCCAAGCTTCCAAAAAACTACGAGTTTCCTGAAATCCCACCAAACATTTTTTCACCCAATCTTGATGATACTTGCAGGTAATGATCAGTACACCAATCCCACTTGGCTCACCAAATTTCGTTCTTCTAGGTTAAACCATTCGTTTGCAGTAACAGTTTTCATGTTTAGGTTTCACTCCGTTTGCTCCTATATGGATACACGTAGTTGGAACTGTAAATCAAACACGGTTTCTGCTAGCTCTTTGAAACTTGGCACAATAATGTAGTTCCAAGTTCTATCGCTATGGTTTGTGTCCTATGGAAGTAGCCCCAAGCAGAGAATGACGAGAATCACTTTCATTGAAAGAGGTTGCCAAGCTTCCAAAAAACTACGAGTTTCTGGAAATCTCAGCAAAATATTTTTCACCCAATCTTGATGATACTGGCAGGTAATGATCAGTACACCAATCCCACTTGGCTCACCAAATTTCGTTTTTCTAGGTTAAACCGTTCATTTGCAGTAACGGTTTTCATTTTTAGGTTTCACTCTGTTTTCTGATATATGGATACATGTAGTTGGAAATCTAAATCAAACACGGTTTGTGCTAGCTCTTTGAAACTTGGCACTATACTGTAGTTCCAAGTTCTATCCCTATGCTTTGTGTCCTATTGAAGTAGCCCCAAGAAGAGACAGACGAGAATCACTTTCATTGAAAGGGGTTGCCAAGCTTCCCAAAAACTACGAGTTTCCTGAAATCTCAGCAAACATTTTTTCACCCAATCTTGATGATACTGGCAGGTAATGATCAGTACACCAATCCCACTTGGATCACCAAATTTCGTTCTTCTATGTAAAACGTTCCTTTGTAGTAACCATTTTCATGTTTATGTCTCACTCTGTTTTCTCCTATATGGATACATGTAGTTGGAAACTCTAAATCAAACTTGGTTTGTGGCTAGCTCTTTGAAACTTGGCACAATCATATAGTTCCACGTTCCATCGCTATGGTTTGTGTCCTATTTAAGTAGCCCAAAGCAGATACTGAAGATAATCACTTTCATTGAAAGGGGTTGCCAATCTTCCAAAAAACTACGAGTTTCTTGAAATCTCAGCAAACATTTTTTCACCCAATCTTGATGATACTGGCAGGTAACGATCAGTACACCAATTCACTTGGCTCACCAAATTTCGTTCTTCTAGGTTAAACCGTCCTTTGCAGTAACCCTTTTCATGTTTAGGTTTCACTCTGTTTTCTCCTATATGGATACATGTAGTTGGAACTCTAAATCAAACACGGTTTGTGCTAGCTCTTTGAAACTTGGCACAATCATGTAGTTCCAAGTTCTATTGCTATGGATTGGGTCCTATTGAACTACCCCAAGCAGAGACTGACGAGAATCACTTTCATTGAAAGGGGTTGCCAAGCTTCCAAAAAACTACGAGTTTCCTGAAATCCCACCAAACATTTTTTCACCCAATCTTGATGATACTTGCAGGTAATGATCAGTACACCAATCCCACTTGGCTCACCAAATTTCGTTCTTCTAGGTTAAACCATTCGTTTGCAGTAACCGTTTTCATGTTTAGGTTTCACTCCGTTTGCTCCTATATGGATACACGTAGTTGGGAACTGTAAATCAAACACGGTTTCTGCTAGCTCTTTGAAACTTGGCACAATAATGTAGTTCCAAGTTCTATCGCTATGGTTTGTGTCCTATGGAAGTAGCCCCAAGCAGAGAATGACGAGAATCACTTTCATTGAAAGAGGTTGCCAAGCTTCCAAAAAACTACGAGTTTCTGGAAATCTCAGCAAATATTTTTTCCACCCAATCTTGATGATACTGGCAGGTAATGATCAGTACACCAATCCCACTTGGCTCACCCAAATTTCGTTTTTCTAGGTTAACCGTTCATTTGCAGTAACGGTTTCATTTTTAGGTTTCACTCTGTTTTCTGATATATGGATACATGTAGTTGGAAATCTAAATCAAACACGGTTTGTACTAGCTCTTTGAACTTGGCACAATCATGTAGTTCCATGTTCTATTGGTATGGTTTGTGTCCTATTGAAGTAGCCCCAAGCAGAGACTGATGAGAATCACTTTCATTGAAAGGGTTTGCCAAGCTTCCAAAAATCTACGAGTTTCCTGAAATCTCATCAAATATTTTTTCACCCAATCTTGATGATACTGGCAGGTAAAGATAAGTAAACCAATCCCACTTGGCTCACCAAATTTCATTCTTCTAGGTTAAACCGTCCTTTGCAGTAACCGTTTTCATGTTTAGGTTTCACTCTGTTTTCTCCTATATGGATACAGTTAGTAGGAACTCTAAATCAAACACGGTTTTTGCTAGCTCTTTGAAACTTGGCACAATCATGTAGTTCCAAGTTCTATCGCTATGCTTTGTGTCCTATTGAAGTAGCCCCAAGCAGAGACTGAGCCAGAATCACTTTCATTGAAAGGGGTTGCCAAGCTTCCAAAAAACTTAGATTTCCTGAAACTTCAGCAAAACATTTTTTCACCAATCTTGATGAAACTGGCAGGTAATGATCAGAACACCAATCCCACTTGTCTCACCTAAATTTCGTTTTCTAGGGTAAACCGTTCCTTTGCAGTAACGTTTTCATGTTTAGGTTTCACTCTGTTTTCTCCTATGTGGATACATGTAGTTGGAACTCTAAATCAAACACGGTTTGTGCTAGCTCTTTGAAACTTGGCACAATAATGTAGTTCCCAGTTCTATCGCTTTGGTTTGTGGTCCTATTGAAGTTGCCCCAAGCAGAGACTGACGAGAATCACTTTCATTGAAAGTGGTTGCCAAGCTTTCCAAAAAACTACGAGTTTCCTGCATTGTGAGGAAAATTTTTTTTCACCCAACCTTGATGATACATGCAGGTAATGATCAGTACCCCAATCCCACTTGGCTCACCAAATTTCCGTTCTTCTAGCTTGAAACCGTTCCTTTGCAGTAACCGGTTTCATGTTTAGGTTTCACTCTGTTTTCTCCTATATGGATATATGTAGTTGGAACTCTAAATCAAACACGGTTTGTGCTAGCTCTTTGAAACTTGGCATAATAATGTAGTTCCAAGTTCTATCGCTATGATTTGTGTCCTATTAAAAGTAGCCCCAAGCAGAGACTGACGAGAATCACTTTCATTGAAAGGGGTTGCCAAGCTTCCAAAAAACTACGAGTTTCCTGAAATGCTCGAGCAAAACATTTTTTTCACCCAATCTTGATGATACTGACGGGTAATGATCAAGTAAACCAATCCACTTGCTCACCAAATTTTCGTTCTTCTAGGTGAAACCGTT
>NW_027552915.1:0-51962 GCF_045843805.1 Urocitellus parryii
CACCTGCTCATCACCCTAGTCCGCAAGTGCTCCACGCCCCAAGAGCTACCCTCAACCCGCAGCAAGAGCCTTCTCAGCCCTCTGACTGCCCCCACGTCCATTGGTTGTGCCTATTTCTTCCGCATCTGGTGCAAGGACGTGGACTTTGCACGTGCATGCACACTTTGCACGTGCATGCAGACTTTGCACATGCACGCGGAATTTGCATGCACGCGGAATTTGCATGCACGCGGAATTTGCACGCGCGAGACAGTTCCTGGCCCAGGCAGGAGAGCAGACAGAACTCTGACAGCTCAGGGGCGGGGCATGGGCTGAGGGATTCCTGCCATTGCAAGAGCTCCTGGCTGTCAAACTAAGCCCCGCCCACCCTCACCAGAGCAAGGCTAGATACAAACACTAGCTCACACCTTCAAGGGAGGACAAGGTGTCCTTCCCAGCCTCAGCAAGCGAGATCCTGGAGATGCCACCACCACTTGCTCACCTGCTGGTGCACCGCCTATCTAATGACATTGCTTTCCCCTTCAGAGGCCCAGGGAGGCTACCCCCTGCTTCAAGCTTGGAGGTATGGGGGGCGCTTCTATTGGGGCCATGGCACTTGCCGCCTTTTCAGAGAAGAGCACTCCTGAAGAGGCACCGACCTGTCCCTGTACCGGAGGTGCAGGTACTGCCAGCCAAACACCTGCTCATCACCCTAGTCCGCAAGTTCTCCACGCCCCAAGAGCTACCCTCAACCCGCAGCAAGAGCCTTCTCAGGCCCCTCCACCCATCTGCAGGACCCACAGCATGGCGCCTGGTCCCTGGCCCTGGGAGGGGGGTAAGCTGCTCTGTCACGGTGGGCTCTCACCACCCAAGGTCTTCCGGCTGCACAGGGCACTCCTGGTGGCCTTAGTGCTTTCTTGGGGGAATCAGAGTCATCTGGTTCTACAGTAGCCTTATGGCTGTCATTGCAAGAATGTCCTGAGAACCAGTCTGGAGTTGTTTTGAACCCAAGGGTATCCATGCCTCTCAGACATTACAAGACTAAGGAGATCTCTATGAACTGCATCACCAAGAATCATTTTGGCTGCAAGCAACAGAAGATTCAATGGCTGTTGGCTTCTAGCCCCGGAATATGCTCGGACGGTTCTGTGGCTCTCTCTAGCCTGCTTCTCGACATCCTGCCCGCTAGCGAAAAGGGACCGCCAATCACAGCTCCCCGAGCAGGAGGCAAGAAGTCTCTCACCCCCTGGACCTCTACCATCAGGGAGAGAGTTCTTCCCCACAGGCAGACCCCGGTTACATATTTAATCCCAGGACCCATGACTGCCTAAGGGAGCAGCCATTGACCAAGGGCAATTCCTACCGTCCGTCAGAGTTCTGTGAGCAATGAAAGGGACCTGACCATGGGAGGCCATAAAAGTGAGCCCCATCTGGTGAGCAGATAGTAGCAAGCAAAGATGTCACAGGGCTTTTTCCTCCAACCAGAGCACAGCACCCAGGGAGCAGCAGCTCCTGGAGCACCATTGCAGGAGTGACCTAGGGAGAGGGAAGTCATGATGGCCAGACGGTGACCAGTTGCAGTAGCATCTGCTGAATGTTCTTGAGTCCTGCCATCTCTGTGTAGGGGCAGCATCCTGCAGTGAGGGCCTCGAGTCCCACCAGCAGAGCATGATCAATAGGTCATGGTGGCTGTGGCCTTGGGTGCTGAGATCCAGCCCCTAGGAACAGGCTCTGGCTGCTTTACTTGGTTCATGATCTAGAACTTCTGTGTGAGATAGGGTGAGGCTTCAGGGATGGAGGGTGGCTATGCCAAATAGGGTCAGGTATAGGAGCGAGGGGTAGGAGCCTAGCTGCGGGAGCACGGCTGGGGTGCTCAGGGGGTGAGACTGTTGACTGCCCGGGTGGGCTTAGGGAGAAGCCTCGAGAAGCCAACCATAAGGCCTGGCATTTGGCCCGTTACATCAACTGGCACTGAACACTTTCTGTATACCTCTTCCTGATGGGTTCTTCTTACTCTGTGCCCTTCAGGGAGGCGGACCTTTATGGGTGCAGTGGACAAACTCCATGACCGCTGGCTTTGGGTTGGGTCTGGTTAGTGGAGTTATCAGTTGGAGAGGCTGCGGGGACTGGAGTATTTTTCTCTCCTAGATAAGCTCCTTACTCCTTTTCTGGAAGGCGGCACCATACTTACAGCTCCTCTAGTTGGTCTGGGAATCACTGCTCCCCTCGCCCTTGAGCTTCAGGCCCAGAGGGAGCAGTGACTTCCTGCTATTGTTAGCTTCAGGTATTGCACCGTTCCCTAAATCCTATTCACTCTTTTATAAACATTATATTTATTATGGTGTGTTAGTCAGTTGTCTATTGCTGTGAGAAAATGCCTGAGATAATCAACTTAAAAAGAAGAAAGGTTTGTTTTGAAACCTTTGGTTTCAAAGGTTTCAGTCCGCAGTTGCTTGGCTCTGGTGCGTGGGCCTTTGTCAGCACAGTATGTCATGGTAGAAGTGTGTGGCAGAGGAGGCCTATTCACCTCATGGTGGTCAGGAAGCGCACACACACACACAGAGAGAGAGAGAGAGAGAGAGAGAGAGAGTGTTACCTAACTTCCTTTCATTAGGTTCCACCTCTTAAAGGTTCTACTACCTCCCAATAGTGCCACAGGATGGTGACCAAGCCTTTAATACACGTGCCTTGGGGGAAAGTCTATTTCTAAAATACAGCACATGGTTCGATATCATTTACCTCTATCTCACTCCTGTATAGCATGGTACAATTATAACAAAAGTTGTCCAGTATTTATATTATTAAACTACCACAGTATTGTTGACCTTAGAGCCAAGCAATTACCATGTTTCTTTTACTAAACAAATTCTTGGGGGTTTTTTTGCTGGTTACCACAGACTTTCTGCAGAGCTGTTTCATTGCCTACCTTTTAAAAATGGCTTCATTTTCTATATATTTGTCTTTACTTTTTTTCCACAGGCTTTATCAGATCTGTTAAATGCCTTTAAATGTTCTTTTCTAAAGGTTCAAACATTTTCAACTCTATTTTTCCCCCCTTGGGTGAGGGGTAGGTGCACAGTCCACCAGCCCTCATAATAAACAAAGTTGACATCATTGCCTTCTAAAGATTAAAGTCATAACTAAGAGCTAAAAATGGAACCTTTAACTCCCAAGGATTCCCTTGAAGATTTTACTCCCTTTGGCAAATAGTGTGACCACTTTTGAGAGGTGTGGGGGGTGGGCTGGGGATAGAACCTGGGGCCTTGCGTATGCTAAGCATGCGCTCTACCACTGAGCTACACCCTCCCCATGAGCGCTTCATAGATCTGAATACTCGACTAGACAAACACTGTGACCTCTTTCAAGTGTGTATTATCATCCCCCATTTCAAACACACCATTTTAATTTTACATTTGCTGACTTTTAGTTATAAGGTGTGTCTTCTCCTTGCCTGCCAAGTATTACAGGGAATTGTCTTTCCTTGATCATCTTAAGGCCCAACTGGTCACAAGGAAATTTTGGGATGTATCTGTCCAAACAAACAAACAAAAAAAAATTAGTACATTGAGAAAGGAATTAGTATGTAATGGGATCCTCTATTGCCGGTTAACAGTTTTATAAATATAATGCTTCTATTTTAAAATTCAGAAACTGTGGTGTCATAGTCCGTTTTCTGTTGCTATCACAGATTGCCCTAGGCTGGGTAATTTATAAACAATAGAAATTTATTTGGTTCGTGGTTCTGGAGGCTGGGAATCCCCAAAGCATGGCACTGGAATGTGGAGAGGGCTTTCCCCGTTGCTTGATCACACAGTGGAAAGGCAAGCAGCAAGTTCAAGAGTGAGAGAGAGAAATTGTGTTGAATTCATCCCTTTTATCAGAGACCCAGTCCTGCAGTAACTAATGCACTCTCATTGATCTATTCATGAGGGTGCTGAGACCTGGTCCCTCTTAAAGGTCCTGCCTCTTGATACTGTTCAAGTGACAGTTAAATTTCAACACTAGTTTGCAGGGGAAGTTTAAACCTTAGACTGTGGCTTTATTTCTACAACCTCTTCCAAAAGACCCTGCCCTGGATGGAGCCCTCTGTGAGCCCCCAGTGAGCTGAAACCCTCCTCCTGCCCCCTCCTGGGCTGAATATCCTGTCCCTGGATCCCATTCTTTCCGATTTCTTGATGACTTCCTTACTTGTAAGAGGGAACACATAGAAGGCTAAGTTTTCTTGAGGTCATGCATATCTAAAATCATATTTATTTACTTTTCACTTGAGTTCTATTTGGATAAGTTTGAGATGTTAGGCCACACATTATTTTCATTCAAAGACATGAAAGCATTGCTCCATTATCTTTGAGCAGCAAGGGTTCCCGGAGAGATGTCTGAAGCCATGTGATCTCCATGTATTTGTTTGTGACGTATTTCCTAGTAGAATTTTCTTTTTAACTCGGGTATTCTGACATTCAGATATTAGATTTAATATCTAAAGTTTTCTCCCCCCCCCCTCCTGACCATGGGGTTTATCCAGGACATAAACATCTGTATTTTTATCTGGTTACTAAAATGCTTGAGGTGGGCCGGGGTGATGGAGCAGAGACGTCTGTAGGTCTCAGTGCTCATTGTGCATACTAACCCCCCTTCCCTCATTTTAATTCACCCCTACCTTACACTGTGTCTGACGGACCATGTCTACAAAATCCAGGTTAATTTTCTCCAGACTCCCAGGGTGTGATTTCTAGTTCCTGACTATGAAGTCTCAAAGCCTGTGCCTTGAGCCATTAGGCAATCCTGCCTTCTGTGAGGTCACCTCCGTGTCTGCTCTGAGGAGTTTTTTCTTCTAGTAGCAATAACAATATCACCTCCATCTTTATGTTTACCACAGCCAGTGACAAAGACTCTCTCTTACCCCAAGAGAGAGTCAGGCTTCTTCATGCCTGGGCCAGGACACTGGCGTCTCTCAGTCTTAGCAAGAACCCTACAAAGTTACTCTAGTCTGGCAAGAATTCCCTTCGCTCCTGATGTCTGTTCACCTTTGATGTCATTATGGCCAGGGTCTAAATGTCCCCCAGGGCCAACGTGCTAAAGGGTTAGTTGCCAGCTTATGGTGCCATTGGGAGCTGGTGAAACCTTTAAGAGGCGGGGCCTCACGGGAGGAAGTTAGGTCATTGGGGGTGTGTTTTTGTAGGGGATTATGGAACCCAGCTCCTTCCTGTCTCTCTTCCCAGCTGCCATGAGGTGAGAAGTTTCCTTAGCCACCTGCTATATGTATGTGTGTAGATATAGATATATTTAACCATGGAAACTGGGAAAAACAAAACAGAACAAAATTCTAAAAGTGTCCAGTCTATAAAGTAGATTTGGATCCTTTTCTTGCCTTTTCCAAGAACACCCGTCAGTATGACAGCTTTCTGTTCTAGAGGGGATAGATTTGGGTAGGTCAGTTCTTCATCCCTGAGTGTTATTTTATGAACTTCTTGGGTCTGTTTTGCCCATGACCTTGTCAACGTCTCCTTTGGTAAAAGCATTTTATCTTGCTTAAGAAAAGCAGGCCACGAAAAAATGAGCGCTTCGTTTCTGAAGCTGATGTAGCAATTCCCCGTGTTGGTGCCACACACACACACACACACACACAGAGATAGAGAGCGACAACCAAAGTGACCATGTGTTTCTGGTTGGGCTAAAACTGAGCCTTTGTGAATCATTTCTATTCTTAAATTATGAGCCCTTAGAAACCTGAGGGAAGAGGGCTGGGTTCAATGTTTTATTACTTCACGGTGGGTGGTGAGAACAATAGTGAGGGATTAGTAGTGAGATTTAGTGCTGAGAATTGCAATGTAAGAAAAGCTAATTTTATAGTTGATTCTGCAGAAGAATGATAAGAATGCGGGAAACCATGGAGGGCTCCAGGCTGGCAGGTCAACTCATTTCTGCTGTGCCTTTACCGCACTGGTCCCCACCCCAGGACCTAAACAGTTGTGCTTTGTGTAGGGAGATCACTCAGCCACTTAACGCCCTTGGCTTTGGGAGGATCTAGGCGGGTGGACCACAGCCAGGTGAGCCCCACCTGGGAAGGTGGCAGACCCGGGGGACCTCTTGGGAACACAGACAGGGCTTCCTGATGGGTGAAGGAACGAGGATTCACAATGAGCTTGATCTTCCTACCAGTGATCAAAGGTGGTGGATCTTGCTACTGAATGAGAGAGTTCCGTCTGCTCGGGCTTTGTCTTGGGTGCCTCTTTGTTTAATGATAACTAGTCATTTAGTGAATTGATTTAGATGAAGAATGGGATTTTGAAGCAGTCTTATTTCCTCCACGACAAAGAAAAGTATACAAAGGCTGCAAGTGTAACCTAAAATATTTTACTTAAAAACGGAAAAAAAATACAAAAATCTAGTATGTGGCACAGAAATTTGAGTGATGCTTGGACCAGTGGCTTCCATTTGATCTAACAATGTTTCTATCAAGTACCCCCCTCTCTCTCTCTCTCTCTCTCTCTCTCTCTCTCTCTCTCTCTCTCTCTATATATATATATATATATATATATATATATATATATCCTTTAACTGATCCTGATTTCTCCCTTACAATGGAGTTTGATCATTAAGACAAAATTACAACAGATTAAAATATATATATATATATATATATATATATATATATATAGGCATATATATACATATATAAAAAGTTTGATTGTACCCATTTCACATGCTAGCGAGTCCTCTACCACTGAGCTACAGCCCCAGGCTTCAGGAATTTCTTAATGACACAGGTATAAAAAAGGAAAGTGCGAAGAATCTTATTTCCCTTTTGCCTTTAAAGTAAACAGAAAAGTTAGAAGCAGAAGCAGAAGGAAAATGAAAAAAAGAAAATTAGACGAAGCAGTCATTATTTAACAGCTCATGTTTAGGAAGGGACCATATTGAACATGAGTTTCCATATTTCTTGAGATCTTGCTTCAACGGACTCCCGATGCCAGCCTTAGAATGGAGTCTGATCACTTACGTTTCTGAAAGACAGAATTACAACAAAGTAAAAGACCTCGTTCTAGAATCTGGCAACACTTCATTTCATAAAACAGAGCAAGTGTTTCCAGGAGCAGAGGGGGTTTGGTTTTAGAGGAAAAAAAGGGCCGAAGAAAGCAGGAAAGAAAAAAAAAAGATTGACCATTTCAGTTACTTTTCTTGTAAAGCTGGGACAGGAGACAGGACCATGGGAAAATAACTGGCTAGCGTCAGGGCTATTTAGGTTACATTTCTGCTCAGTATTAAAGCAGAGGGAGCTTTACGTGTGGGTTGGAACTGGGCTGTTTGAGAAGCGTGTTGTGATCTCTCTCCTGGTTCCCCCAAAGGTCGGGTAACAACGGAGTCTCAGTTTGGTGATCTGGAACCTCAACATGAGTGAGCCCATTTTGATTCAAGTCTGGTCCTTTGGGTCCAAGGACACGAGCTTAGTCCAAAATTATGACCTCCTAGAGCTTTCACTGCGCAACGTCATTTGCTGTGACAGTCCCCATCCTGGTACTGGTTGCATGGGGACCTTTTGCCTTCTATTCTTTTTTCAGAATATTTTACTGGGTTGACCTGCACACGTTTGCACGTGCCCAGGCTTTTTCCAGTGATCAGGATGGTGCTGGGGACAGAACTAGCTGAAAATTACGTAATGAGAGCCAACATCACAGATGGTGGGCGCCTCCAGTCTGAGCCCTCTCTGGGGCTGTTTTTTTTGGTAGTTAGTTTTGCTGAGTCTTGGGTGGACGGTGTCTTAATTCAGATGCTTCTGTGTTTGGTAGTCCAGGGTACTAAGGACATTCTGTTTTCAGAAACAAAGAAGAAAAGAAATGATCTTCCTCATGACAAGGGCATTTCAAGGTGAGAAGCCCATTTGTAAAGTTGTGCTTGGTGTCTTGGGCCTTAACCTTAACCAGAATGAAGGGGGCATTTTGATTTGAGCTATTCTGTTTCAGCAGCCAGGATAGGACATGGACATGCCCTTGCATGACAGTCTGACATCATCTGTAACAAGAGACGACAGAGGGTTTTGCTGTTGTTGTTTGTTTGTTTAATCATGAAAAGGAAGGTCAAAAACCATCACGGTTGAAATGGCAGAAATAAAACCTTGATGTTTTCATTCTTAACACGAGGGGAGGTGTTCCAGATCTGAACTCTCTAATAAAGGAGAGAGAGAAGGATGGAATTTCCCTTCGTCCTTCTATTAGTTATGCTATTATCCTTCTATTAGGAATACTATTAGTTATGCCTGTTAGAAAACAAAAAGTTGCACCATTTTAATATTCAGCCTTTTTCTTTCCCCCTTGACTTTGTTTCTTTACTTATTGATTTATTTTTGGTGCCAGGGATTGAGCTCAGGGGCACTCCATCACGGAGCCACATCCCCAGCCCTATTTTGTATTTTATTCCGAGACAGGGGCTCATTGAGTTGCGTAGTGCCTCATTGTTGCTGAGGCTGGCTTTGAACTCACGATCCTCCTGCCTCAGCCCCTGGAGCTGCTGGGATTATAGATGTGCACCACGGCACCCAGCTTGACTTTACTTTTGGAGTCTGAGTTGGCTTCCAGAAGTGCTGAACTACTCCATTGCTGATACCAGTCATGCAATTATGTAACTGACAATACATTTCTTCCACAGAGAGCTTCTGGCTGGCTTCCTTTTGAATAGTTAGGATATTTTGTTTAGAGAGGTTTTTCTGAGTCATCATAAAGTTAGTCTCTGGCAGATCTGCATTTACTTCTGAAGGAGAGAAATGGAGGCTGGTGAGAAATTGGCTAACGGATCAGCATGCAAGACAAGGAACAAGAGATTGGCAGGGGCAAGAGGCCAGAAGGCAGGGTAGGGTGAAATGGTTGAAAAGAGACACTACAGTCCTTTATTAAAAAAAAAAAAAAAGGGCATGTATAGAATTTGTCAATTCATCATTTACCCAGCATCTGCTGTCTGGGGCAGGGATTCCAAATTCCCAGCTCATTAGGAGCTGAAGCACCGGGTGCTACTGATGGCTTGGTAACATAGGACTCCTTTCTCCCCCTCCTCTTAAGAATCATTGCATGCATAAGAAGGAAACTCAAGTGAACTTACAGTTGCATAGTCTAAAAATACTTTAAAGAAAAGTTTATAAAATAATTCCCCCGAAAATAATGATAGTCAGTTGTCTCTAGGGAGTCACGGAAGCAGAGCTAGAGGAGAGCTGCCTGCCTCCAGACCTTCATTGACCTGTGACTCAGAGCTGGCCAACGTCCCAGGAGTCCTTTCCTACTGTGGGGAATCCTTTTCCATTTCTGGGGAGTCCCCAGGAGACACCTTTCTGACTCCTCCCTTCGGCGAAAGGCCCTGCACCGCCCCTACCCCACCCCCTGCGGGCTCCTCCTGGGATTCCCAGCCTTGTCTGGGTCAGATTGCAGAATTTCTATGTGGACCTACCTCCCCTCTTAGATTCTCGACTTTTGGGCCCCTGCTTGCTCCTTACGTGAACTGAAGTACACTTTTCTGGCTTGTCGTAAGTTGAATCAGAATGAAGTTTTCAAGATCAGGTGTCTTAAAAACGGCGTGTGTTTTGAGATCCCCCCTAGTGACTGAAATACAGGAGTCGATGGGAAATTGTCTTTGGTGTGGGCACTCACCAAAATGCTTCCTGGAAGACAGGCTTGATTTCTGAAAATTGGAAAGACAACAGTTTTCCTAAGACAAGGTGTAGATTGACTGCTCCGCACAATGACCAGCAGGTATTTCAAAGAAACCTGTTTCTGAACAGCAGGACAAAAGTACTGTTTTGAAAGGGGTAATGACTTGGAACTGAAGAGTTCTGGGTAAAGACCTATTGTTGGGCATTTTTGGTCAGCCAGCCCTGTGTCAGCTGTGCCTGTGCGTGGACCTCCATGCTCAAATGCCTGACTTTGAACGTGGCTGCGCTGCTCTTACTGGGTGGTTGCTTTTTCTTGCCCAAGTTCAGGGGTGACGTGGTGAATGAAATTTAGATCTTAGAATCACTGAAATGGGACACATTTACCTTTTACTAAAGTGCCAGATCCTTTACTAATGAGCAAGAGACTCTCTTTGCTCCGTGTTTAGGGCCGACATTTCCTTAAGTACTCAGGACTCTGGAAATGGTTGAATGTAAATAAGGAAAGCTTTTGGAATTGATGTCCACATTTCCAATTTTCCATCGCCTATTTACCTCGTTCTCTGTTTCTTCCCTCTTCCCTCCTTTCTCTTCCTTCCAGTCCTCTTTGAGGCATTCAACTCGACAGGCTGTTCCGAGAATAATTGTTAGGAACAAGATCCTCAGTGGATGCCAGACCGTGGTGGAAGGTCGTTGGTGGACAGGGTATTCGCACGTGCTGATGGATCTCCAGCGTTATTTATTAGGTGCCTGGGGTCCAGGTACCACCATAATGGAGACATCTGGCCATCCCCACTTGGCTCAGAGAACCAAACTTACCTGAATACTAACGGTGAGAAAAGCATCTTCATGGGCCTCCTGGTGGTGCAACATCAAGTGCACAGTATCACCTATGAAGTGCTCTTGCCCAAGGTGCTTAACCTGAATCCAATCAAGACTTTGGCTCTAGCCTTTGATTTATAGGAAAAATAGGGAATAATCTAGGGAGGATTAAGTAGCGGCATAAGGGTGCAATCAGACAAATCCAAACTACCAGAAATTTCACCAGAAAACTGTCCTGGACTCTTCAATAAAAATCCATAGCATAAATAAAAAGTGTATGGTGGGATGTTCAACAGTAAATGACTAAAGGAGTCTAAAGAGACGGCAATTGACCGGGGGGGGGGCGGGGGGGGGGACAGGGATAGGAATAGGAAAGACAGTGGAGTAAATCTGACATGACTTTCCTATGCACACATGTGAAAATACCTAAGTGACCCCCACCATGGAGCCCAGCCACAAGAATGGGTTTCTATTTACAATAAGATGTGCCTGTAGAATTTTATCAAAATGGATTCTACTATCACATATAACTAAGAAGAACTAATAAAATAAAATTTTAAAAAATACCCACCCAGTCTCCCTTTTAATAAAAATTTTAATAGACTTTGTAAAAAAATAAATAGACGACAATTAAATTTGGTGTGATCACCTAGAACAGGTCCTGATTCAAAACAGTGACAACAAATAAGATGATAAAGAACAGAAAAAATACTTTTAACAGACCTTTGGGGACAATTGGGTAGATTAGAATATGAACTAGATATTAGATAGTAGGAAATTATTACTATCATCATTATCAGTTTTGTGCTGGGGATTGAACCCAATGCCTCACGCATGCTAAGCATGCACTCTATCATTGAGCTGCACTCCCAGATTGGGAATTATTAATTTTTTTTAGGCATAATCATTGCACTGGGGCTTTTTAGAAGAATGTCTTTAATCTGAGGAGATGCGTGGCTGAAGCATTTAGGGATCAAAGGTACAATGCCTGAAATCAACATTCCTATGGTTCAGGGAGCGCCTTTGAATGTGGCCTTTCAATGTCAACATGGAACAATGTTGACAATTGTTAAATCTAGATTGTTGACGTGAATATTTCTTGTACCGCCCTTCTAACTTCTATGATGATTTTAAATTTTTTTTAAAAAAGTTGTAAAAATAAAAATAGTATGATAGGCTGGGTGGTGGTGGGGGGGAGAAGATTTCTCAATCTGCAAATGAAAGCCAGCCCTGAAGGTGAATCCCATGAACTGCTGAACTGGAACTTGCATGAACTGGGGATTCCCCTCATGTTCTGCTTCCTGCCTGGTGTTTTCTGGCACTTTCCATCCCTCCCCATTCCAAGCCGTCTCTGGGCCAGCCTTCAGGTCTCTGACTAGCTTGGCTTCCTCAGTTCTTCTCTATTTGAGTTCACTTGATGCCTTTTCACTTTTCACTTCACATTCACCCAGGAGGAGTCTTCATCTGGGCTCATGGAAGCCACCGTCCTTCATCCTGGTTCTGTTTCTTCTCGGTGGCCTCTCATCACTCATTCTGAAGATACATTAAAAGACATTTGCATGTTGATGAAACCTGCTGGTGTTGACTTTTGTCTAAGTGAAGGGGCTCTGTGGTGGGTTCCAACCGTGGTAGTTAGTCTGTGTTTGGTAGTGATGGTGATCGTGGCCGGGAAATCCACTGACCACCTTGTGTACTTCTTTGTGCCACAGGGCCCTGGTATCTAGAAAGTAAAACTTAAAAGAAGGAGTCCTTGGTAAGTGCTTTGACTATTGTTTAGTAATGGCTTCCATCTTGCAGGTAGGGTCTATGAATCATCTTGTTCATGTCTACCTGGGTGCCCTATTCCAGTGGGACCAGTAGGAATTGAGCTTAGCACCATGTTTTAGACAGCTTCTTCATTGCCGTGACCAAAAGATGAGGTTATAAGTGAATAATCTATCATTCACTTCTGAAAAGTGAACTCTATTCCCACACAGTCCACACCCTCTGTACACCACAGTCAGGTTGATTCTGCTAGTCACACCCCACCTGCCTGCAGTTACTATCCAGTTAATCCTTAGTAGTGGATTAATCCACTGATTAGGTTATACCTCATAATCTATCATGCACTTCTGAAAATTCTTGTATTGTCTCACACGTGAGCTTTTCGGGGGACACCTTATATCTAGATCATTCAGACCAAGTATATCTGTACCTCATAATGAAGGTAACCTGGTCCGACCCACTAGTCCATTGTATGTCTTTTAGGATTGATGAATGATTGTTCAGTTCCAAGAATGAAGTAATAAACACAAAACTGGTAACCTGAAAATATAAAAGGCAGAGCCCCACCAACATACTGATCGCAGACCACCTGAAAGCTGGGCTAACCTGAAGAGCCTTGTAAAACAAGTCAAGGGGCTGCCTGTCTTTTGAGAAGATGGATACTATGGGATCTGTTGAGGACAACATACTATCTATATTAGTCCATTTTTTATTTCTATAACAAAATGCCTGAGGCTGTGTACTTTTAACGAAAATAGTTTTATTTTAGTTCACAGTTCTGGTCTAAGGTCAAGGGTCTACATCTGGTGATGGGCTTCTTGCTGGCCAGAGTTTCAAGGAAGTACATGGCATCGCAGAGCAAGAGACAGGAAACATGTATATCATGTGACTTTTTTGTTTCTCTTCCTCTTCTTAAAAAGCCACCAGGATTCTTGACTCATCTTAATCACCTCCTGTAAACCCCACCTCCGTACACCATAGTCGGGTTGTTTCTACCTTCTCAACATCATCTCACGGTAGGGATTAAATTTCAACACATGAATCTTTGGGAGACATTCACACCAAGCCCAAACCATAGCACTAGCAGAGTTCAGTCACTGCACTGAGAAAGAGCTGGTCACAATCCAGATTCCACCAGTTTTGTGACCTTGGTCAAGCCATGTCACCTCTGCATACTTCAGTTTCTTTATTAGTAGGATGGGCCATAGGATTTGTTGCCCTGAGGATTAAACAGAACAGTGCCCATGAAGATGAAATTCACTACATTGTTAAAAGTAGATGTACCTTAGGTGCACCATCAACAAGGAAAGGTGCAGGTGTTTCCAGACTCTTTCCATGAGAAGCCAGGTTAACTTCTGATCCTGGAACTGCCCCTCGATTCCTGCTGTTAGATGCTGTGACTGGGTGTAGTTTAACGATTTTAACTAAGTTGATTTCTTGGGGAAAAGAGAATGCTGGAGTGGAAGATTTCCAGCCTAGAAGGACATCAACTATTTAACTAATTAATTCATTTCCGCAAGGTTTACTGGGGAGTCTGCTGTTTGGCAGACGCTTTGATGGACTCCAAATAAGATAGTTTTTCTTTTTTTTTTTTTTCTTCCCTAAGAGGAACTCAGGGTTTAATGAAAAGCAGAAGCGACACACAGACTCATTTGGCAGGAGGAATTTAGAAAAGGGGAAGACTTTTCAACTCTGTTCCCATGGATTCCAGAATGTCCTCTTGGACACAATCAGAACTGGTTTTGTAAAAGTTCTTCCTTGGAATAGTATCGACAGTTACCTATTCACAAAGGATGAGAAGAAAGCTTTGTGTGTCCCTGTACTTCCTTCACAGAATTGTAGATTTTGGAATATTTAAAATACCAACGGGGAAAATGTTGGGCAACAGCAAATTCTTAGAATAAGTAAACAGGAAGTGGAGTTGGAGTCCATGATGTCGACTCTAATGACACCAATTCATTGAAAAAGAATTTACGTTCTACTGTCATGTATAACTAATGAGGATAAACTAAAAAAAAAAAAAAGACAAGGAATTTAAAGAAGTTTAGCAATTAGAGAAATGTAAATTAAAACTACACCGAGATTTCATCTCACTCCAGTCAGAATGGCAATTATCAAGAATATAAGTAACAATAAGTGTTGGTGAGGATGTGGGGGAAAAGGTACACTCGTACATTCCTGGTGGGACTGCACATTAGTGCAACCACTCTGGAAAGCATATGGAGATTCTTCCGAACAATTGGAATGGAAATGCCATTTGGCCCAGTTATTCCACTCCCTTGATACACACCCAAAGGACTTAAAATCAGCAGCCACATCAATGTTTATAGCAGTTCAATTCACAATAGCTAAGCTATGGAACCAACCTAGGTGCTCTTCAATAGAGGAATGGGTAAAGAAAATGTGGTATATATATACAGTGGAATATTACTCAGCCATAAAGTGAAATGAAATGATGGCATTTGCAGATTTGTAAATGGATGGAACTGGAGACTATCATGCTAAGTGAAATAAGCCAATCCCCCCCAAAACAAAGGCCAAATGTTCTCTCTGATATGCAGATGCTAATTCAAAATAAGGGGTGTGGGGAGGGAAGAATAAAAGTTCACTGGATTAGACAAAGGGGAATGAAAGGAAGGGGGGGAGAATGAGAATAGGAAAGAAAGTAGAATGACGAATCCGATATCACTTTCCTGTGTTCATATGTGAACACAGAACCAGTGTAACTCCTCATCATGTCCAACCACAAGAATGAGAAGTCATACTCCATGTATGTATGATATGTCAAAATACATTCAACTGTCATGCATAACTAAAAAGAACAAATAAAAAAATTAAAACTAAAAAAAAAAAAAAAGAATTTAAAGAGGGAGGAAGAGCCCCTGAGAGACCAGGTGACTTGTTCAAAGTCAGGCAGCTTGTAAATTACTGAGCCAGGAGTGCACAGAAACCACTAGCATATAAAAGAAGAAAACACTTCAAAGTTGCCCTGGAAACAGAGAGAGAAAAGACCTTCCACTCTGTTCCCCATAGTGGTGGCGGTGAGAAGAAACTTGATACTTACCTACGCATTCCCACTCACCACCAAGATCTGGGGAGTGCCTCCAGGTGCCCGGCCCTGTGCCGGGTGTTTGTGCTACTTTCCCAGCAAAAAGGAAAGAGCACGGCTCTAGTGTGTTTGCCGTCTAGCAAGGGTGGTGCGGGAGGAGCTGGGAGGGTTGATAAACAATGGCTGTGATAGATATTACAGTCCTTTGTGTATAATAAGTTAGGAGGTGACAGGAGCCAGGGAAAAAAGTTAAAAGTCACGCAGGCACAGTGGATACTATGGTGCCTGACCCAGACCCCCCTTTTCCAGAATAAGGCACTGCACCTCCTTATCCTGGGGTTACTGGCTGCTGGTGACCTACATCTACTTCTTGCATCAGGAATTGCTCTCGGGCTTGGGAACTGCCTTGCCCCGGGTGAGGTTCTTCCAGGGTGTGGCTCGTGACAACATCTGGCTGACCTGAGGATACAAGGCTCATACCCTTTCCTCAGTTTAGGATACTCTGAGGGCCATTCCCGCTTCAGAGTTCCCTGGAGGACTGGCTGAGGCTTGGAGGCAATTGGCCATGATTTGCTGCCCGCTTCTCTCTGTCTTGCAGGTGTGTGTTCCATGACAGTCCCTTGCAGCCTCCTGCCTGCCTCTCTGTCTCAGAGTCTTGTTGCAGGGAACACAATCTAGGTAGCAGAGGACCAGGGGTTGCCTCTCTTAGATACAGTGGCCAAGGCGAAGCTCATTGATAAAGTGCCATTTGGGCAAAGCTTGAAGTCAGGAGAACATTTTTTTCCATGAACAAAAGCATAATTTAAAATGTTTCCGTGGTTTAATTTTTAATGGCTTAAGGTGAAAAATCAAGGTAAATCTTATCAGGAAAGCACATTAATGGGCTCTTGGCTCAGTGGAGATATTGAAGCTTCACGTGGTAAGGTCACTCTGTATAATAAAATAAGAATTCTGCATTAGGGCCCCTGGCAGCCCTGGAGATAAGGAGTAAAGGCTTCCAGGGAGAAAAGGTCTAAGCCAACAGAGGAGGGAGACCCCCAGCCACCTGATAAGAGGTCTGGACCTAGTGCCAAGAAATGGTAACTATTTCTAGGAACAAGAGGTCTGATTTTCAATTTTGGTTCCTTCCTGTATTTCCATGTTTTGGCTGGTGCACAGAATACCGTGACCTCCTGGGAGAGTGGCAGGGAGAGGCCCTGTGTCTACATGGGGTTATTATAGAGAGACACAGAAACCTGACGCTCCCAGGCACCCAGCCAGAGCTGGGTGTTGCCGAAAGTGGCACTGCAGGCAACCACGCGGTGACCCTCAGATCCTCCCGGCATCCTTAATAGTGGGAGGTGCTGATCCTTGTGCACTCACCTGAGGTTATGGCTTGAATGTTCTTATTTGATTATAAAAGAATGAGGAACACCAGACAGGGACGGTGAAGCCTGGGGACATTTGGGTCACAAGAGAAACATGCGCACCTAGAAATGATGCCCCTTTGGAGGTATTACCCATTTCTAGTACAATAGAGAGTAAAATAAACATATTTAAGTAGTTGCAATAATAAGAAGGGAGACTTTTAAGTGCACTTTTTCTGAAAGATGTGGTGAGAACGTTCAACCTTGCATTTCAAAATTCAGACTCATTCGGATGAAAGCTCTTTATTCATGGGAATTTTCATGTGTGTGAGTCGGATTTTACTGCATGCATCTCAGACAAAACTCCTTTCATTCCACCTGCCGGTTGGGCAATGCTCTCCACGGGGCGGGGAGGAGGAAGCTCCTTCCAGAGTCCTGCCAAAGACATCAGCCCAGGCCCTGGGGCAGAGGTCTGGTCCCCTGATGCGACACCAAGTGGAGAGAGAAGTAGGAGAAAGAGGGATATTGAGTTTAAGGAACAGAATGAACTGACCGTGTTCTGACTCTGGCCGTGGTTTTCCTTGGCTGCCATTCTGTGTCCAGAGAAGTAAACGGGAGGTCCTGCCCCTTTCTCAAAAACAACCACCCAAACCCCCTTTTATCCTAAAGGGCAGACAGAAAGGGTTTCCCAGGGTCCCTTCTCTAATTTTCTTACCATTGAGGGCAACTTTCTTCTTTATCTTGTTAAACTAAATACAACATACGATCTACCACCTTAAGCTTTTTAAACAGATGATTCAATGACATTGGGTGTGCTCAGGTGGTTGTGCGACGATCACCACCGTCTGCTTCCAGAACTTTTTCATCTTGCAAAATGGAAACTGTCCCCATTAAACACTCACAGCTCATTCCCCTCCCCAGCCCCTCATAGCCCCCCATTCCACTTTCTGTCGTGAATTGACCGTCTAGGTGCTTCTTGTAAGTGGACTCATCCACTGTCTTTTTGGGACTGGTTTATTTCTCTTAGTAGAATGTTTCCAAGGCTCATGCATGTCATAATATGGATCAGAATTCCCTTTCTCTTTTAGACTGAATATCATGAATATCATTCCATTGTGTGTGTGTGTGTGTGTGTGTGTGTGTGTGTGAAATTTTGTTTAGTCATTTGTCTGCCAGTGGATACTGGGGTTGCTTCGACATTTGGATATTGTTCAGAATGTTGCTGGGAACATGTGTGCAAATCCCTAATATGGTCTGGCTTTGACCTTCCCAGGTAAAGATAGGAGTTGATAGAGTTTGTGAATGGACTGACTTTCTTTCTTCAGAGTAGATAAATGGTTCATTTTTTAAAAAAAATTTCTTTGATTTAGTATCAGAGAAGGTCAATTTGTTTCTGGGGCACGGACCATGACTTCTCTGAATGGATAATTCAGACATTTTCAAAACTCCCGTGGATTGAGAATCCAATTCCTACTGAGAACATGAGTTGGTGGACTGAATCCGGGTTGGGGCTGTTGTGAGCAGACATCAGGACATCAAGTAAAGAGACTAGTCAGCTGTGAGACTGTGCCCAAGTTAGGAAAGCCCCTGCCTTCAGCTGTTTCCTTGAGTACCTCCGGGTTCAGGCTTTTAACTCGGGGTGACCCAGTAGAATAAGTTGGGAATAAGAGTCGACGTGACCTGTGTTCTCCGGTCTCATTGGACAGTAATGTATCTGGACAGTGGGTGGCCGACCCCACAAGGGCCAGATGATGCTGCGGAGAATTCTTCACTTCACAGTACAGTTTGTCTTGTTGGCCCTAACAGAAGTGTCACAGATTCACGTCCCCGACAACACAGAGGACCTCAGCATCCATGAATGTTTTGGGGGGCAATAGGGCCTGGGAATCATTACCAGGACCTAGACCATCCTGACCCCGGGGCCTCCCTCTTTTCCATCTGCCTCTCAGGAGCTATGTGGCTTCTCGTCGGTCGGTGTTTTTCCAACACACCTGCTCTCACTTTTCTTTCAACCGGCTTCCTGTGCTTGCTTATTTTGAGTAGTGCTGCAGCATGCCCTCAACCTTGACTTTGCAAGGCTACCTTTATTGACGGCAGAGTGCGTTGTCATCTGCCAACTGTGTCTGTATCTCCCTGCTGAATGTTTTGAAAGAGTCTGATTGGCAAGTTTCTGAAACCATTGCCCAATCCAAGTCATGCAGAACTGTGGGGGTGTGGGGGGTGGTGGTGGGAAAGGTGGGGAGGGCCATGGTGGGCAGCCAGTAACAAAAAAAAAAAAAGTCTCAAGCACGGGTTGAAAGCAAATTGGATGAAAGAAAAAACTGGTTGCAAACGAAGAGAGAAACATCCTTCCCCAGAGCTCACAACCCTGGCACTGTTTACCTCCCCGTCCTCCTTGTGCAATCCGTGGCCCTCTAGACATGACTCATTCATGGGGGAGACTGTAAAACCTCCGCAGAAATGAAGCATTGTGCTTCTGTTCTTTTTTTTTTTGTGGAAGGTCCTCGGTTGCATTGATTAATTAGCCAGTTAATTAACTCATCAACCTCCAAATGTTTATCGAATCCTGACCATGTGCCAACCACTGGGCTTTGGCCCTCCCCACCATGTACACAGGCTGTTAGAGCCTTCAGTGCATTGATGTTGGGAACCGAGGCAAGAGGCTCTCACGTGGGGAGAATTGATACCATCTCCTGGCACGGTCGAGGAGCTTTTCATGCATTATCTCATTTAATCCACCCAGAAGTCCCAGTGTTAGGTATTTTATTTTCCCTGTTGTAAAGATTAATCCAAGGCTCAGAAATGTCGGTAGCTTGCCCAGGCGACACAAGAGTAAGTGGAGCTTCCAGGAATGATGTCCTGGATAGTCTTTGGCAAATCTTGTGATTTTTTTTTTTTTTTTTTTTTGCAGGACTTCAGGCCGTTGCAGACTGAAGCATAAATTCTTCCTGGTTTAGATTTTTACATGGCCTTTCGCAAAGCCGTGCGTGGAGGGAGGCAGGCAGGGAGCCCTGGATTGATATCCACAGGCCACGGAGGCAGATTTCCAACTCCCTGAAAGCAGTGTAATCCAGACGCATCCATGTTAAAGTGAATCAAAAGGGAATGTCGTGTCATTTTAATGATTAATCGTTCAACTATTTCATTTCATTTCATTCATTTAATTAAATGGATTTCATTGTAATGGCTGGAAACAAAGTAAAACATACAAATGTGCCTGAAATAAAATATAAAGAATATTCTATCTTTTAAAAGAAATTAGAGAATTTACAATGTTTAAAAAAAATCAAATGATCTATTTTAAACATCTAAAAGTTCTTCAGATCGGTCATCGTTGAACATTATGTTAAATTCATTTTGGTCATACAGTTGAATGCATATTCACTATCAACTCTCTTATTCTTAAAGGAAATTAGATTTTCCATACTTTTCTATCTCTGTTTTCCATGGTCCCAGTTTCCATCCATTTATTTAAAACTGTTTTCACATTTTCCTTTACACTTGAAACACACAGGACTTAAAAATAATTTGAGTGTTTCTTTTTTTTTTTTTTAAGATAAGGGTCTATAATATTCAAAAGAATTTTATCTATTCTGGTATTTTCAATGTAATGAGTAAAAACTACACTCATAATGTTGTTTCATTCGAAATAGTCATCAACAAACTGTCTTAAAACCGCAGGGTAGTGACTGGAGTGGACTTGACAAAGTCAACCTTGCTCAGGTTGAGAAAGCAGTACTCAAATCCTCAATGGGGTCAGCAGGAAGGAGCGGGTCAACCACATATAACAGCAGGATTAACCATCTCTCTCGCTCTCTCTGGTACTGGGGATGGAACCCAGGGTGCTCTACCACTGAGCGACATCCCCAGCTCTTAGTATTTTTTCATTTTGAGATGGGGCCTTGCTACGTTGCTGAGGCTGGCCTCGAACGTGTAATTCTTTGGTCTCTGCCTCTGTCCCTGAGATTCCAGGCATGCACCACTGCACCCGGCTCTCTCTAACTTCTTAATGCTAGAATTAATCTGTAGTTTGAAAAGAGAAGTTGAACAGTACAAGTTGGACGAAGAAGAAATAAATAACCTGCCCAACTCTTCCTCACCTGCTCCCCGGCGTCAGCCCCACCCCACACCCACCTCACTGCCATGAGAGAGCAGTGGCCTGGCAGAGGCCCTGGCTCGAGTCCCGGTCCTTCACAGAAAGGGACTGTGCACTTTCCCCTAACACAAGGGTCAGCCAATACCGCCAGTCTGTCCCCTGTGTTTGTATGGCCTCTGAACGATGAATGGTGTTTCCAGTTTTAAATACTTGAAAAAAAAAACCAAGAGATTTTATGAATATAAAAGTGATACTGAATTCAAATTTTAGGATCCATAAATAATTTTCTTTTTTTGGGGGGGTCACGTTTGTTCACTTAGGGATGGTCCTGGCTGCTGTCCCACTGTGTGGACAGACCTGGGAGCTTTCAGCTGACAAGCTTTTCTTAAGATGCACCCAGAAAATCAATCAAAGGGAATTCCCTTCCACTGGCCCCTCCAGATCTCCTGTTCCATTCTGTCTTTGCTCCTGTTGGGAGGGATGAAGTGGTCCTGCTCCCTCCCACTGAAGGTCGAATCCCACCTTCTCTAGGGCCCAACCCTTCTCCCCTTTCTGTGTTCTTTCTTTCCTGTCTTCTCTCTTTCCTCCACAGTCTCCCCACTCCTTCTTTTCCAGATCCTGCGGATGGGTATCAAAATCCAAGGTATTTGATAACAAATGCCTTAGATAACAACGTGTAAAGAGAAAAGGCTTATTTTGGTCCACCGTTTTGGAGTTTTCAGTCCATATTAATTGGCCCTGATGCTTCGGGTCTGTGGGGAGGTAGCATACCAGGGTGGGTGCATGTGGCAGAATCATTCATCCCCCTCCCATTACTTAGGAAACAGAAAGGAAAGACGACTGGCCAGGGCCGCACTGTTCCATTTGAGAGCACGCCCCCAATGACCTGGGGACATCCCACTGGGTCCCCCTCCTAAAGTTTCTACCACCTTCCTGTAGCACCACCCTGGGAGCCAAGCCTTAACCCACGGGCCTCGGGGACACATAAGATCCACATTATGGAAGGCACACTCTGAGAGCATGCCCTACATAGTCCTTCTGTGACCCAGTTGGCACCACCCAGGCTCTGGCCCACTTCTCGGCTCCCCTCCCAGGGACCCCAGATAGTGTGGTCTGCAATCAGAGCCCCCGCGACCTCTCATTCGTCTCCCCTTTCTCTACTCCACTGAACCCCCATCTTGTAGGAGTCACCTTGTGGCCCACGTCAGAGGTGGCTTCTCTTTATAAATTCTTAAGCTTTTAGCAACCTCTGACACAGTGGATAATTTCTGTCTTAAAACTACCCTTGTTTTCTCTTGCTTTTGGTTTCCCGTCGTCACTTGGGTTTCCTTCTGACTTCTCGTCATTTCCTTTCTGACTCCTCCTCCTCCATTTTTAATTGCTTCTGTTTAGTTACACATGACTGTAGAATCCACTTTGACATGTTTCCACACACATGGAGTATGGCTTCTAATCAAGGCCCCCGTCTTGTGGAGGCACAGTGTGGAGATTCACTGTGGAGTATTCATGTACATACAGGAAAGTCCTGTCAGATTCATCCCACCGTCTTTCCCATTACCATCCTGTTGAGAGCCACAGCCAAAGGGGCCCCAGCAAACTTCCAGCTGCCAGCAAACTTCCAGCTGCCAGCTGATGATTGGCTCACAGGGGCCCCAGCAACATCTAGCTGATTGGCTCCTCCACAGAGCTGCTCATTGGGCTGTTTCCCTGCCCTTTCAGACCACGGAGCTGCTCATTGGGGGACTTCTTTGGTTCCGCCCACACAACCCAGCCAATCGGCCTCAAGAGCAGGAGGATTGTGGGAGGTGGTGAGGTTTGTGTGGGTGAGAGGCTTGTGGAAGCCAGTGGTGGCAGTTGGGCTCTGAGGGTTTTTTCCTGAGCAGCTGTTTTGTTTGGCGTTTGTAGTTCTAAAAATAAAGTTAGTTTTTTTGACAAGTGACTCCTGAATTGTGCCCAGCCAGACTGCAGCACCATTCCTCTTCCTTCCCTTCATTCCCCTTTGTCTACTCCACCGAACTTCTCCCCCGCCCTTACTGTGGGTTTGCTCCACATATCAAAGAGAACATTCAAACTTTGGTTTTTTGGGGGATTGGCTTATTTCACTTTTCTGGCTCCTCCTTCTGAGTCTAGTCTCTGTCTTGGGGTGTCTTTCCTCTCGAAGGGGTATCTCTAGTTTTTTTTTTTTTTTTTTCATTCTGTTCCTTACAATAAATAGCATTGCTAAGGTTTAAATGAATTCCCAAACTTTCTTGTATTGGAAACTAATATCTAGTGATATGTACATATGGGGCCTTATGAGGTATTAAGGCTCTGTCCTCTTGGATCCATTAGTGTTGTTATTGTGGGAATGTGTTTTAAAAGCCAGCTTGACCTCTTCTTATTCTGTTGACTGTCTTGCCCTTCTGCCTTCTTCCATGGGATGGAGCAGCATGGAAGCCCTCACTAGATGCGGTCCCCTTGATCTTGGACTCCCCATTCTCCAGAACTGTAAAGAACAAATCTCTCTGTCTCATTAATTAACCAGTCTCAGGTCTTCTGTTACAGAATATTGAAAAAATTAATCTCACCTAACTCCTGGGTTTTTGGCTCAATAACTAACTGACTCCAGTTCCACTTATTCAGCTGAAAATGATTAGGGAAGGAGCAGATTTCTGGTGGAAAGGGAGGGCTATATTTTGACCACTGACCATTTTCTATTTGAAATGCCTGCTGGCATTAAATCAGCCTAAGACAACCATCAACATGCTATTTCCAGCCCAGCCTCTGCCCCTGAGACCCAGACTCGGAAGCTACTTACCCGCCATCCTCATTGGAATATCCAGTAGGCATTTCAAATGGAAAAGGGCCAAAATTACAACCCTTATTTTCCCACCACAAATTTGATCCTCCACAAATTCCCTCCACAATCGTTTCCGGCTGAAAACGTGGAACTAAAATGATGAGGTCAGTGGTTGGGGCCCCAAATCCAAGAGAGAGGTGAGATTTATTTATTTTTTTCAATACCCCCCTGTTCCATCCGTCCATCTCAAATTTGCTTCATCAGCACCTCATGCCAGCTTTACCATCAAAATATGTCCCTAAATCTATGAGCCTCTCTCATCTCCATGGTTGTCACTGGGGTACCTGAGCCCCTGCAGGAACTAGTAACCAGTGGATCTCTCTCTCTTTACTCTTCACCCTTCCCCTAGGCATGACCAGGTCCTGCCCATCTCTCCAAACTCACCTTCTACCACTCTCCCTCCCTTCGACCCGCTGCCCAGTAAGCCCTCTCCCATCAGGGGACTTGGGGCTTTGCATTATTTAAGTTTCCTGTGGATTCTTCTCCCTCCTGACCCAAGTTAAAGCAGATCCTTTGATCCCTACACCCCACAACCCTTTGTAAGTTTTCTTCTTAGCACTATCTTTATAAATACATCTTATTTATTGAGTTTTTTTAAAAACTGTGTATTTTGCCTTTCTTTTCCATAATTAAAACTCCATGAAAATGAGTACTTATCACATAGACCCAGCACCTAGAATTATACTTGTTCCTAGTCCATACTCTAAATATTAACTTTTTAACTTGTATGTAGACCATCATACAATTTCCTTTTTTTTTTTGTTTTTGTTTTGTTTTGGAGTGGTGCTGGAGATCAAACCAAGTGCCCACACATGTTCAGCAAATGTTATCTCACTGAGCTACATTCCCAGTCCCCAATTTTTTTTTCTGTGCAAAATTTTACCTTATATCTGTGTTCATATAGTAGTTTTATATACTACTTTTTCCACTTCACATAGAAGGTATTTTCACATGTCACTTAATCGTAGTCCGAAACATTGTTTTCATGATTGCATGATGCTACACACCGTGGTTGTTTGCTTTATTTCACTGTAATTTGGTATTTAGGTCATTTCTAATTTTTCACAGTTATGAACATGAACATGCTTGTTCATTCGTGTGTGTGTGTGTGTGTGTGTGTGTGTGTGTGTGTATTGCCCTGTTTTGTCTGTGCCACCGGAGGTGAATCAGTGGATATCCATACTCCTTTCCAAGGGGTGCGCATCTGGTCTGGCTTGGGTGGGAGAATAAGCCTGAGTCTGGAGTGCAATTAGCATTTGAATTAGTGACATGAGGATAAACAGGTGATTATCCCATTTAATAGCTGCTGAATGGTGTTAAATAGACACTGTCTGACAGCTTGAGCTTCAGATGTAGGGTTTATTAACAAATGATTAAGGAATGGGGGCAGGGGGGGAGCAAAGAATGATTGGCTTTTTCCATACATGAAAACAGGATTTCAGAAATGAAGTTTGTTCAAAGTGCTTTAGACCAAACTAAACGAAATTGATTCCAACTCCTAAATCAAGTCTCTTGTTTAAAAAAGTGAATAGCACAAGTAATCACATTTCATACTCCTTGCCTGTCCTCTGAGTAGTTCAGAGTGATTTATAGGTGCTCCTACAATACCTCTTTAGTTGGGCAAAGGAGCACTTACCATACTGATTCATAGCTGTGTTTTGCCTGTGGGGAAACTGAGTCAAAGAACTGCCCGCAGACTTTCACAGGGTCACGTTCAGAAGTAGAAGAGACAAAATCAGAACTCAAAGCTCCAGACTTGAAGCAGTTGGATTCTAAAGTGCCCTCCCTCCCGCCTCTTTTTCTTGTTGAAAAGTGTATTGACATTTTTAGAGTTAGTATCAGGTGAGAACATTTTTATGGTGCATGATGTTTATCTTGACAGTTTTTCTTTAATTACCTGTTTTGGATTAGAGCTGTGGGAACCTCTGTAGTCTGAGCTGGCAGGGCCTGATGAAATGTATTATTGCTGCTATTTGCTTTGTTTTCATGAAAGTTTAGGCTTTTTTTCTTTTTCTTTTCTTCCTTTTCTTTTTTTTTTCTTTTGTGTGTGTGGTGTTGGGGATTGAACACAGATATTCACACATGCTAAATTTGGGCTTTTCCCCTGAGCCCACTTCTTGACTTCTTTGCCTTAAGTTTCCAGTGTGTGGATTTCAAGTCAAAATAGATGTCAAGCCGTCATGGGTGATTGCATTACATACCAGTGGTCTAAGTCCTCTGGAAGTTCTACAGAAACCAGCAAAACTTTAACCAAGCCAGCCTTCAGGGTGAAGAAGCGGCATACCTTCTTAGCAAAAAACATACTGGGGAGAGTGTGAGTTTGATAAATGCAAATGTCATTTTCTCCCAGTATAAGAGTATATCTGGGCAAGGACAGTGTACCATTTCTATTGGGCTTTGTTCTCCATTAAGATTTTCTCAGTCTAATGCCCAGAAACACATGCTACTTATTCCTTAACACACACACACAGACACACACACATACTGTTTTTCCTGTCAAAGGAACAAAAATTATTATCCTCAGGAAAGCTGATGTTTTGCTATAAGTGAAAAATTGGAAGCAGATACCTCACAAAATGCAGTAGTGGATTCTTTTCTCTTTACCAATCAAGTAGCTATTATCTAGTGTCTGGATCTGAGGAAAGATCAGTAAACTCACCTGTCAGTGGCTAGATTGACTTGCTCCTTTCATTTTTTTTTTCCCATGACCAGTACAATAGTCCAAGGGTTGGACCACCCCAAATAGCAATCTAGTGGCCCTTTATATGCTTGTAAGAGAAGAATCTTATATTTAACTTTTGGGGTCATGATGGAAGTGAGACAGAAGGTTAGGATAGATTTGAATTGTTAGATAAACTTATTGAATATATATTCCAAATGTTGTGGGAGACATGCAAAAAATCTTTTCATGGTGTTAACATTTATTCACTGAGTTAACTTGATAAATTTGGCCTGAATCTGTTTCCCTACTCTAATGATAAAATTTGGCTCAAAATGGAGAGCCATGAACTAGGAGAAACCTAGATTGATGTAGAAACAAGTTGAAGCCCAACCACAGCTCACCTCGGATCACTGAGCCTCAGCCAACCACAGCAGCTGGACTTCCAGCCAATCAGAGGCTAAAAATGGCTAAACTATGACCACTTAAGACAATGCTGACTACAGCCAATCAGGTTGTTTCTCTTTGTCACTTCTTTCCCACCGGCTATAGGCAGTCCACCAAAGCGGTGCAGTAGGTAGCATTTTAAATGAACTTTCCTGGAGAGTGCTGCCAGTTTCTAGCAACATTTTTGTGTGTGTGTGTCCAAATAAACTTTGTTAAATTTAACTCATTTCAGATTTTCCTTTAAGAATTGTTTCTCTGAAAATCACATGTAGTTGGGACTCTATATTTTTTATTTGCTAACTCAGGTTAGAATGGTGTTGGGGATTTAAAAATTTTTTAAAAATTTAGTTTTTAATGGACCTTTATTTTTTATTTCTTATATTTTAAAATATGTTTTAGTTGTTGATAGACCTTTATTTTATTTACTTACTTATATGTGGTGCTGAGAATCAAACCCTGTGCCTCACACAGGCTAGGCAGTGCTCTACCACTGAGCCACAACCCCAGCCCAAGGCTTAGGATTCTTTTCTGGAAGGGCATCCTGGGAGTTTTCCCAGCATGCTCTGCAGAAGGAAGGGTGCTCCTTTAAGTTTGGTTTGAACCTGAGCTCTGATTGCTTTCCCAGTGGTGTGCTCCCTTTTCCCCTGGAGAAAGATGGGAGTTAACAGTGCTGAGGAAGGTCTCTCTCTCTGATGCTCAGTGAATGCACAATATTGATTGCTTTAGTAACAATTAGTAACTTTAGTAACAGATGCCTCCAGGCCATTATGATAAGGCAAAGGGGGCGGGATGGGGTGGGGGGATTTGGTAAGTGGTAAGCCCCTCCCTCCCCTATCTGCTGTTCTGGAACAGCCCTTTCGGCAGGGAAGAAGCCTGGCATCCATGAGTATAGTTTTATGCCCTGAACGATGCTCACACTCAGAGGAAGCTTTTCAAGGTGTTTCCTCCGTGGCTATCTGGGGCTTTTGTTTGGGGCTGTGTTTTGCACAGGAGCTGGAAAGCTAACTCCCCAAAAGTGAACTTCCTTGCTTTCTATAAACTGACCCCTGGTGGTTGCTATAGCAACTGCAAAGGGCGAATAATGAGCTGTGTAAACAGTGCTGGGGGCAAGGCAGGCCCTCAGACAAGAGAGGAAAGGCTCCTGGGAAGAGCTGGAGATGCTGCAAAGCATCCCCTCTCCCTTCTCTCCGGCCTCTCCTCTCCCTTCTAGAATTCCCAGCAGCCCAGGGAGGAGACACAGGGTGTAGGAGGGCAGCAGGCTGGAGCCTGCCTTTGATGCTGAGGAATTGAACACCAGACAACTGAAAATGAAATCTAAACATTTACCCAGAGCCCTAGGCTAGAAATGTGCCAGGCTGACCCCGAAAAACAAGCAACCTGTGTCGCTGCCACACCTGCTGCAGGCCCGAGATGCCATCGGTGCCAGAGGAATGGGCTGTGCCCGCAGCCTTTAGCCAAGCTGCCGTTCGTTCCATAATTCAGGCAGAACTGCAGGCAGAAGGTTCCTGAGACCTGGGCCGCTTGCTCTGACACTGTTTCCTTTTTTGGAAGGAAGGATGGATGGAGAAAGGCCATCGTAAAATACACAGTCCCTAAGAGTTTTGTAATTTTGAAGATAAGCACACACACACACACACACACACACACACATACACTTTTCCTCTCTAGGAACTTAGCTGCTACTTGTAAGACGCTTTCTGCACGTGACAGCGGAAGTTCCAGGACTTACTTTCAGTTTTCTGTGGTTAATTCCCTCCCACCTTCATCCAGGTTGCTTTGAAGAAAAGTTTCTGTATGTCAAGTACAACCTGTGAGATGTGCACCCCCCACGACTTCCCTGTAAGCCTCTGAAAAAGAGGATCCGAGTAAGTTGGGAAAAATGGGTAGAAATCCTGTGTGGCTCCTGTCTTTCACATGGCCAGTCCAGGTTCTCATTGCTTTCTGTAAAAACCCATGTTTTCTCGGTCCCTCTGATAGGAAAATCTAGCCAAAGGGGGCATTTGCAGTTGGTCCTCTGCATCTGTGAGTTTTGCCTCCCTGAATTCAACTAACCGTGGATCAAAAATATTCAGAAATAGTTATGTTCGTACTGAAGATGTACAGACTTTTTCTCTTGTTATTGTTTCCTAAACAATATAGTCTACCATCATTGACCTAGCATTGGCACTGAATGGGTAGTTTAAGTCCTGCAGAGATGGTTTCACGTACAGAGGGGGAGGTAAGTGGGTTGTCTTTGAAGACTCTGCCCTTTGATACAGGGGGCTTGAACACCTGCAATTTTCTACCTGGAGGGAAATTCAAGCACCAAACCCCTGCAGATGGCTATGATTTTATGATCATCATTGTTATGAACCTCTTCACTTTTTGTGTTCACACATCTGTTATTTCATCGGATCCTAACAACCACCTCCCAAATCCCTTGTAAGGGCGGATGTTATCTTCTAATTAATTCTTCAGGTGAGGAAACTGGCATAAGGGAGATTAGATGGCTCTATTATGGGGGAAATTATGGGTGGGTTTGAAACTTTGGGTTAAAAAAAGAATGATCAAAGCATGAGTCACTTTTAATTCTAAAATATCCAACCCCTGAATTTATATGCATAGCAGAGAACACTTCCGTGAGCCCTGTAAGGGCTTGTGTGGAAATACAGAGCATTTCCCTCCAGCCTCTTGGACTCTCTTCCACTTTGTGATGTTCTTTACATCATCTTTACATTATAGGTGACCAGATCCTATTTTTAAAAACCGAATCTCAATTCAGTTCCAAAATTAGTTGGAACTGAATTGCTGTATTTCAATTAGGATTCTTTCTTTTGTCCAAAATATTTGCCGATGGTAGCAATTGTACCTTTATTCACGCTAAACTTTATTCACTCTTGCATCATCTTCATTTTCTGATGGCATTCAAATATGACCATCACGTTCCTTTCAAGCCACGTTAGCTATTGCCCACGGCTGGTGGGCTTTAAAATTCATTCCTCTTAATTAGGAAGAAGAAATGACAGGTCTCAGCACAGTTTGGGTTTTTTTTTTTTTCCCCAAAGTTTCTCCTCTTCCTCCCTCTCCTTCCCTTCCTCCTCCTCTTCCTCTTCTCTTTCCTCCTCTCTCTCTTCCTCCTCCTTTCCTTCACGGGCCATAGCATTTGCCCGCCACGTGGAATTGTAAACCTCCATCCTCCAGGGTGGAGTGGAGGCTCCGTGACTTCGAGACCTTTAGTGTGCAATGAGGAAGGAAATATGGACCAATGATGCTGCCTTCTCAGGGGAAACAGGGAAGTTTCTGAAAGAGAGCAGTACGTTAGAAACCGCCCCCGCCCCCTTTGTTATAACTGCTCAATGGTGGAAAGCGATGGCAGCCTTCCTGGATACAATTTGAACTCCTGGGACTCTGTTAGCCGAAGCCCGTGTGGGTGGGGTGGCTGGAGAATCAAGGAACGCATCCATTTCAGTGGAACAAACTCAGTCTCCACCCTAAAGACCAAGGGAGAGGATCTGAGAGTCTGATGACAGTTCATACCTCCCTTGGAACGGGATTAGGCTCTTTGTCATCAGAAGGTACTGGTGGTGTTGAGGTTTCCATAGAGACTATATTTTCTATCCCTCAGCCCCAGGGTTCTTTCCTCAGATGGCACAGAATTTATAGACCTGGATGCCTCCATTCCCAGGTACAGGATGGCGTTGAGCTCTGGAGCCAAGATCCCCTGCCAGAGGAGCCAGCCCCCTTTCTAGGGGAATGAGGATATGGTATCCTCTGAGTTTTAGGAGAATGATTCCTAACTTCTCCTTTAGCATGAAAACTCTGGTTTTGGTACTTACAGCAGAGAGAGAAAAAGAGATCATAACATGCTATCCCTGGAGAGAAACTGAGAGATCATTAGGTGGAACTGAATTTCTGTATTTAAATATTAGGATTCTTTCTATTGTCCAAAATATTTGCCTATGGTAGCAATTGTACCTTTATTCACTCTAGACTAGATCCGTCCCACAGAAACAAAATGTGAGCCCCATATAGAACTTAAATTTTCTAGTGGATGCATTTAAAAAGTCAAAGGAAACAAGTCATTCTTTATCAATATACCAACGGCCAACAAACATAGGAAAAGATGCTCAACATCATTTATCATGAGGGAAATGCAAATCAAAGCCATAATGCGATATGACTACAAAGTTAAAAGGTAAAATAATAGAAAGTAAGTGTTTGTGAGGGTGTAGGGAAAAAATGGAATTCTTTTGCATTGCTGGTGGGAATGAAAAATGGCAGAGCTACAGTGGAAAGAATATTGTGGTTTCCCCAAAATATTAAGCATAGAATTATCAAATGGTCTATTAATTCCACTTCTGGGTATATGCCCTTAGGAAATGAAAGCTAGCACCCAAACAGATATTTGTACTCATGTTTGCAACAGCATTAGCACAATAGCCAAAAGGTGGAAGGAACCCAAGGGTCCAACAACAGATTAACAATGTGGTCTCTACATACAACAGAATATTATTCAGCCTTAAAAGGAAAGGAAATTTTGACACAGGTTCCAACTTGGATGAACATTGAGGACATTATACTAAGTGAAATAAGCAAATCAGAAGAGGGCAAATATTTTTTGGCTCCATGAGGCACCTGGAAGAGTTAAATTCATAGAGAGAGAAAGTAGAGTCGATGCCAGGGTGCTGAAGGTGGAGAGGCAGAATTATTGCTGGCTGAGTACAAAGTCAAATTTAGAAGATGGGGCTGAGGATGTGGCTCAAGCGGTAGCGCGCTCGCCTGGCATGCGTGCGGCCTGGGTTCGATCCTCAGCACCACATACCAACAAAGATGTTGTGTCCGCCGAAAACTAAAAAATAAATATTAAAGAATTTTCTCTCTCTCTCTCTCTCTCTCTCTCTCTCTCTCTCTCTCTCTAACTCTCTCTTTTAAAAAAAATTTAGAAGATGGAAAGTCCTGGAAACAGATGGTGGTGATGGTACCAGAACAACATGAAGGTCGACACTATAGCTCTGCACCCTTAAAAAGAACTAAAATGATAAAAGTTTATGTTATAGGTGTTTTTCCACAATAAAAGGTGAATAATTTTAATTAAATGCTATATTTAATCAGTAGAAGCACAATAGCAGTTTAACTCGTTATTAATACTAAGAAAATGGTTAATGAACTAGTTTACATTTTTTTTTGTACTATGGCTTCAAAACTCCATGTGTATATTAAACATTTGGCATACTCCAATGGTCACCAGTCAAGTGCTCAACACTATGTGTGGCTAGTGGCTACCATATTGGAATATGGCTTCAAGGACTCCTTTAAGTCGTTCCTTCATCCCCAAGTCTCTGAAGGCTGAGACCTTAACGTGTGGGGTTTCCACACATTCATCAGTTTTCTGCCATCAGCAAGCAGCATGTGTCCTACAATTCAATTCAATTCTGACACCATCCACCTGGAAATAACATCTGTTCCCACAGGGGAAGGGCTCAGTCTCACAAGATCGCTTTCTACTTCAGACGCAATTTTAAGTAGCAGATTCCTAGGTTACCTGTCACTTCTGTTTGACTTGCCTAACAAGTCACCCGTGATCCCCTTCATGGGTTTGATCATTTTCTAGAATAGCTCACAGAAGTCATGGAAACCCTTTACTTATTTTTATCCATTAATTTAAAAGGATGCAATTCTGGAAGAGCCAAGTTGATGAAGGGCACAGGGCAAGGTGTGGCAGAAGAGACTCAGAGGTTCCATGACCTTTGGGTATGCCACCCTCCCAGCATGTGTATGCGTTCCTATTCAACAACATGGGAGCACCCCATGACTCACAGTTCAGGGATTTTTATGGTGGCTTCATCACATAGGTATGATCAATAATTAACTCACTCTCCAGCCCATCTCCTCCTACCAGAGGACGGTTGTGTGGAGCTCAAAATTCCAAACCTCTAATCACGGCTTGGTCTTTCTGACCAGCCCTTATCTGAAAGCCCGCCAAGAATCGCTCATTAGACCATCTCCTCCATCCTCACCCTGTCATGGTGGGGAGCTGGCAGATTTGTGGAAGAGCACTCAGTTCTGAGCATCCTCCCGGTCCTCTGACTCTCTGCTGAGGGTGCAGAGGGCCTGTGCTGCAGTTGGATCCGTTATGGACGAGGTTTGGTTTCCAGAAATGGTTCTCACCTACGTGGATTGCATCTCTCTCATTAGCATCCCAAGAAGAGAGGACAGAAATGGAGCAATTACAAAATGGAGCATGGTCCTGTGACCTGCTTGGAAAGACTTTCATTCTGGATGTGATGAAAGTGGGTTTTCTCAGACACCACCCTGCTCACCCGCCAGCCAAGCAGTTATGCAGAAGGAACGTCGTCGTCAGTCATTAGCAGGGCCTGGGTGGCGCTTTGCCCAGCCCTGACCCCCCGACCTGGTGCATTTGTCCTGTGCGGCATGTGTGTTGGTAAATAAACAGGACGAGCAGCACAGGGAGAGAGGATCTTGTTTTGGTTTCTATCCTCATTTTGTGACCTCAGGGTCAATTTCTTCCTCTGGGAAAGTCAAGGAAGTGAACTTTCACCAGTAGTCACCACCCTGTTATCTTGGAGGGCAGGTGGCTCTGTAGACGGACACAAGGCTTGTGTTCCTCAAAGCAGAGGAAGGGGTGGGGCTGCCATCTACCTGCCCCTCCTGAAACTGCCACACTCTATCCCACTGATGTGGGGGCTCCTGGGAATTGCAAAATGCCTTGTGTTGGTTGTGGTGGAGGCCCTGCCCTCCTGCGCTCCTGGCGCACTGCTGCAGAGAGGGGAAAAGCTGCCTGGGGTTATCCCCATATAGGTTTGTAACTGCAGGGCCTCCAAGGACACCCTGAAGTGGGTCAAATCAATGACCAGATATTGGAGGGGCATTGTGGACCCCCTATTGTGCAGCCCAAATTTCCCCTCCCAGGCCAGCTCTGGAAACCAGGCTTTGTTGGGGAGATGGGGGGCAGGGGGTGGTCCAGATGCACCCATACACTTGAGTGAGATTTGGAGTCACCACTGTGCCCTGCCAGCTCCCCGGCAGGCTGTGGGGTCCAAGAACATGGGCCACTCTTCCGTCTGCCCACTCACCTCTGGGCCAGTCTTATGGAAGCACCTTTTCAACCCCAGAGGCTGCAGCTAGCGGGTGTGGCTGATGAGCCAAGGTTGACAAGAGGATGATGGTGTCAAGGGCGCCGCTTTGATTCCTCTCCAGGGTTCCTATCCCATGAATGAACATTCCACAAAGCTCGATTCACAGAAATGCCTAGGATGTGGCATTGGAGCCCCATGTAACCAGTGGCCAGCCTGGGACAAGAGACATGGCTAGGCAGGTAGCTCAGGAGGAGGGGAGGGGCCTGGGGGCTGCTGGCTGGAGGATTTTAAAGCTGCTGTCTCTGCACAGTGACAAGGCAGCTTTTGCTGACAGGACTTGAGTCTAGGCAGGGAACCGAGGCCCAACCGCAGAGCCTAGACTCGGGAGCACTCGCCTAGGTGGCCCACGCACACATGAAGAAACTCAGGGAAAGGAACAGCACTCAGGAACCCAGCTGCTTCGTGGAGACCCTGCCCGGGGCTCATCAGTTGTTGCATTCAATACCTGAGGCCCTTCGCACCCATAGGGAGCTACTGTGTGCTTGGTTGACACAGTAGCTTTTTTTTTTTTTTTAAGAAGTCTTAAATAAATATGGCAAAATGTTAACATCGATTGGTAGAGTCTCAGGCCTTTGCTCTATTATTTCTGTGCTTTTCTAACATCTTTAAATTATTTCCTAATTAAGAAAGAAGGAACGGGACATTCTTTATTTGATGGAGCAGGAGCTGTTTTGGGAAGTCCGTCTTACCCATGCGCTTTTCCCAAGAGGTTGCTGGCTCTTCCTTCTCCGTTGTGAAAGTTCCAGGCAGACCAGGATTGCTGGACGCATGGACATCCAGGTTCGGCATCCCGGCAGGCCCCAGCTCCCTCTGCACCCCTGCAGGGCAGGAGCATCACGGGAGGCTTGGCACACCAGGGGATCCTGGTGCCCGCTTTGGGCAGCCTCCCAGCTCTGCTCATTCCAAGACCTGCAGTGGAGGGAGGCACCGAGTGCCTCTGTGAGTCTCGCTGTAAACATCCAGCATGAATCATTGGGAAGTGAGGGACGTGGATAGTCATCCACCACCCTGACCCCGGGTGGGGGGGGGGGCACTGCAGCCTTGTAGGGTGACCAGCCTGAAGCTGCAGAAAGAAGATAAATAACCTGGAGGAAAAACTAGAACTGAGACGCTCCAGCCTGGGCTTTCAGCCCGAGGCTCACGGGGCTGATGAGTTGATTCATATTATTCTGGAAAGGGATCCACTCTCTCAGGAAGGGCCTGTGTGATGGAGGGGGCTCCGTGGAGCCCTGACCAGTTGGGGACATCTCTGGGCAGCATGGCCTTCCTCTGGCAGGACTGCAGGTTTGCACTCCAGAACCCAACGGGCGGTTTCCCTGCAGGCCCACTTGGGGAAAGGGGCCAATAGTTCAGACATTCAGAGTTGGCTGGCGGCTCAGGAACTGGTAAGACTGGTTTCCAACGCCTGCAGCTGCCAGAAGATGCCAGGAGGACATGGTTAGCAGAAGTGTTTGGGGTGGGCAGAAGGCATGGACTGGAGAAGCTTCTGGAAACCTCAACTCTTCTTCTGGCTGTCTCTCCTGGACATTTTGCATTCAGGGCATGAGCTTGTCATGTGGCAACCTCTTTGCGGAGCCGTTTGGAAATAAATCATGCTATGTATCTTTTAAGTCAAAACTTGAAGTGGAGTGACTACATCATGACCCAGAAAGTGTCTTTCCCGGGTGTAGCTGCCGTACGTCTTAAAAACCAATGTCATTATTTACAGCATCACGTTCAACAGCCCAGGCTGCTGTCAGGGGACTTGAAGATCAATTCTATTTACTGATCTAAAATCCGTTTTGAAGAGGCGCAAGGGTTCTTTGGCTTTGATGTTTTATGAGTGGTTTCTGAAGACGGGGAGATGTTTATTTTATGAGAACATTTGTCCTACCTTAATTTTCAAGGGACAAAAAAAAATGTAAATAAATAAAATAAAAGTAGCCACCAGCCACCAGGAAGCACCGTTTGGTTTCTTGTGGAATGTGTAACTGTTGGTGACAGAACTTCTTCTACTTCAAAACGCCTGAGGAATGACTTTCCAAGGGTCTGATCTTGTGCGCTGTCTCCATATCAGGTTTTCCCAAAGCCCTTGGAGGGGCGCGGAGGCGCTGATGGGGATCCCACACAGCACAGTTTCCTTCCTTCCCAGTTCAGACAACCTGCCTCGAGGTAGGCAGGGCATTGTTTTCTCCTTCCTCGCCCAGAGGAAAGTCCCCACGGCCCATTTTCTAAGCAGTGCTTTTCCACTCTTTCGTAATCTATTATTGTGACCTTGAGAGGGAGAGGGAGAGAGAGAGAGAGAGAGAGAGAGAGAGAGAGAGAGAAAGAGAGAGAGAGAGAGGGCTTTGGCAGGACTTCCCAGGGAGCCAATGCTGCTGGTATCTGTGCCCTGGTGCCACACATGGGGCTGGGACTGTGTCAGACATCCTGCACCTTTTCTGTGGCTGGCACTTGCTTCTGGGCCTGCAAGAGGGTGGGGGTTAAGAGGGGTGTGTGTGTGTGTGTGTGTGTGTGTGTGTGTGTGTGTGTGTTAGAGAAAGGCACAGAAGGAGAGACAGAATAAAGAGAGGGACCAAGAGAATCAGTGCCCCCCCCCCAAGGACTATACCTGATTGCATTCTCACCCAATCGTTAGGAACACTATGCTGATTCAAGAAAGTTCCATGGATGTTGGGAGAGGAACAGAAGGAAGCCCCAGCACATCAGGGAGGAGGCAGGAGCTGGAGGAGGACCTGGGTGCACACCATGCCCCCTGCCCCCCCCCCGCCGTGGGGGTCGGGCAGCAGGGCTGGGGGCTGCGGCTCTCACTGTGCTCTGTGCAGCCTGGCTCTTCTCTCCTCTTTGCCCTGGTTGGTGGGCACAGATGCTTCTGCCAAAGCTTCCTTCATCAGATGAAATGAAGGGGAAATCTGATTTGCCACTAATTGGACTCACTGTGGGCAATTAGGGTTAAGCTGGCATGAGGGGACGGGCACAGGCTGGGATTTTCAGTGTTTTTCATCACAGCCCTGGGAAATCTCTTGCAGAATTCAAGTGGTTATAGATCAGGAGAGTAATTTGCAGTAATTTACAGTATCTATAGTTTAAAATTAGTTTAAATCAGGATACTGTTTGCCTGAAAATAGCCGGGGCCTCCACTGTCATTTTCTTTAGGTATGAATATATCATATACATTTATGTATCTATCTTTATATGAGTATATATACTAGATATATACCACATGCTAGATACACACCATATACCAGATAGACACTTATTATTAAATGCTCTGCTCACCTGGAGAGACCTATATGTACACATTCACACTCTGTACCATATGCCACATATACACCATACATAGTACATATATGTATATGTGTGTGTAGGTGTGAATACTATGGAGCACATATGGTGTATATATCTTGTACGGTGCTGAGTATATGTGTGTGTATGTTTGTATGTATACACACATATTCAGGTAAACAATAGCATTTAATAATAAGCACGCACAGTGTTTCCCTTTTTATTCTCTAAGTCACCTGATCCTCCATTTCCATCTGTAGTGAATCTTTCACCAATAATGAGGGTGGAGCGGTTGTTCCTGAGCCTTTTATCTCCCTCCTTGAAGGGATTGCCCATCTGATTAGACTCCCGAGTGTTTGAAATCACCACCTCTTCAACTCTTAGTGGTGCTTCTGCAGGGCCAACTTTCAAATCTTAGATCCTGAACATTTTTTTTTTTTTTTTTGGTACCAGGGATTGAACCCAGGCACTTAACCACTGAGCCACATCCCCAACCCTTCTTATGTTTTTTTAAATTTTTGAGACAGCATCTCACTAAGTTGCTGAGGCTGGATTTGAACTCATGATCCTTCAGTTTCAGCTTCCTGAGCCCCTGGGATTACAGGCGTGCACCTCCACACCCTGCTAGACCTCGCACTTTAAAGCACATTCAGCCCCCTCACCGACAGACCTGCCCATCATCCTACCTTCATTCAGCACTCAGCGAACGTGTGTTTATTGCTTGCTCTCTGGACAGCCGTGGACAACACAGATAGGGTGTGTGGACTGTGTATGTGTGTGTTCCAGGTATGTGTGCCTGTGTGGTTCTCTGTGTGTTATGTCGGTGTTGTGGGTGTGTCTCTCTGTGTCTCTCTGTGTCTCTCTGTGATGTGTGTATATGTTTGTGTTGTGTGTGCCTGTGTGTCTCCGCGTGTTATGGTTATATGTGTTATGTTTGTATTGTGTGTGTTATGGGTATATGTGTACCTGAGTGTGTCCTTAAGTGTTATATGCATGTGTGTGTGGTATGTGTGTTGCTTATGTGTGTTATAATGTATGTGTCTTTGTGGGGGGTATGTGTGTGTGGTATGTGTGGTAGTTTGTGTTGTGTGTGTGTGTATTATAGGTATGTGTGTGCTTGCGTGTGTTTCTGAGTATATGTGTGTTACAGGCATGCATGTGCCTATGTGTGTCTGTATGTGGGGTCTGTGTGTCTCTGAGCTACATGTGTGTGGTGTGCGCTTTATGTTTGTGTTATGTGTGTGTGTCTGGGAGTCTGAGTGAGACACTCAGGATCTTTCAGCTCTAGCGCTTACACCCCAACACAAAGGCACACACGAATGTCCCCACCAAGACAGTGGAAGGGCCTCTTCCTACTCTGCACTCCTCTGGCCTCAGAAAGAATTCCTGAAGCCGCACCCCTCCAGGTCAGAGCCAGCCACCTGCTTTCATTGCAGCAACTGACATTTATGTTTCCATTTCTGGCACTCAGGGGCCTCCAAGAGAGCCGCAGAGGACAAACAGATGCAGACGCCCTAGTGGCCTTCTGCAGAGCCACCGAGAGGGTCTCTCCTGGGAAACTGGCCCAAAACGAGGGGCAGGGGCACAGTGGTGGCGGGGCAGGAAGCTGCTCAGGACATGCCACCTCGGTCTCTCTGCAGACAGCACGTTTTCTGTGGCCCCCATTTTCTGCGTTGCTCGGCTCCGGCAATGGCTCTGGGTCAGGGACTTCCCGCTCTGCACGCTCAACCCTGGAGCCTGTTTTGTGAGCTGGGTCCCTTCATCGCTGTCAGATCTGCCTAACTGCTGTGACACCAGGGTGTGCCAACCCTCTGTGAGGCAGTGACTAGAGAGACGTAGGAGATGGGTGAAGTAGGGCAGCCCTGCGGCTCTACAGCTCTGACCTGGGTGGCCAAGTAGAGCATTGGTGGCCTTTGTCCTACAGAGGGACAGATGCAGCTTTCCTCCGGACCCTGGAAAACACGTCGGGTGTTGGACGGTCTAGTCTGGAGGAGGGCCTCGCCTGCCCAGAAGTTCCAACGCAGAAACGGCGTCGGGTATCAGGCCCGTGTTTAGAACATTTTAGGATGGAAATGAAGAAAATCAGAATTCCTCCCAGGGACCTGCCTTGCTGTAGGAGGCCACAGGTAGGGACTTAGGGTCTGTCCTCCAGGGACCTTTTGCCCAGGGAAGGAGTGACTTTTTATCTCACAGTTTCCCTCCCTTCAGTCCTCAAGGAGCAAATCTCTAAACCTGTGAGCCAGCTTTGTGTCACCATGACCAAAATGCCTGAGAAGAACATCTTAGAGGAGGAAAGGTTTGTTTGGGGCTCATGGTTTAGAGGTTCAATTTATGGTCAGCTGGCTCCAAGGCTGAAACATGATGGTGGAAGGGCCCAGCAGAAGGAAGGAGCTGAGCTCGGGGCTGTTGGAAAGCAGCCAGCCAGAGAGGAAGGGGCCATGGACACATGTAGTCCTGCCCACACCCCAGACAGTCCCACCTTCCCACAGTTACCACCTGGTAGTCAAATGACTAATCCATCAAATGGATTAATCCACTAATGACTCTTCAGCTCTCCTAACCAAATCATTTCACCTCTGCATGGTCTAACACATGAGGTTTTCAGGGGGCATTAAAGAGCCAAGCATAACCATGAGGATTGTTATGCTGATGGTACTGGGAAAAGTAGGGGAGGAGACAGGTGGCTTTCTAGCTGTTAGTTTCTCTGGGAGAGAGTTTCGGTAGTATGTTCTGTGGTCTGTGTTTGAAGCCATTGTTTATTTTGTGCTGCTATAACAGAATACCGCAGGTTGGATAATTTAGGAAGAAAAAAAAAGTTTATTTCTAACAGTTCTGGAGGCTGGGAAGTTCAAAATCTAGCAGCCAGAATCTGATGAGGATCTTCTTGCTGCATCATCCCATGGTGGAAGGTGGAAGGTGGAAGGGGAAGAGGGCGAGAGCAAGAGAACGAGGTGGATGCAGAACTTGCTTTTATTTTATTTATTTATTTTTTCCTAAATTTTATTTTTTTTAATTGGTTGTTCACAACATTACAAAGCTCTTGACATATCATATTTCATACATTAGATTGAAGTGGGTTATGAACTCCCAATTTTACCCCAAATGCAGATTGCAGAATCACGTCGGTTACACATCCACAATTTTACATAATGCCCAATTAGTAATTGTTGTATTCTGCTACCTTTCCTATCCCCTACTATCCCCCCTCCCCTCCCCCTCCCATCTTCTCTCTCTACCCCATCTACTGTAATTCATTTCTCTCCTTGTTTATTTTCCCATTCCCCTCACAACCTCTTATATGTAATTTTGTATAGCAATGAGGGTCTCCCTTCATTTCCATGCAATTTCCCTTTTCTCTCCCTTTCCCTCCCATCTCATGTCTCTGTTTAATGTTAATCTTTTCTTCCTGCTCTTCCTCCCTGCTCTGTTCATAGTTGCTCTCATTATATCAAAGAAGACATTTGGTATTTGTTTTTTAGGGATTGACTAGCTTCACTAAGCATAATCTGCTCTAGTGCCATCCATTTCCCTGCAAATTCTATGATTTTGTCATTTTTTATTGCTGCATAGTACTCCATTGTGTATAGATGCCACATTTTTTTTAATCCATTCATCTATTGAAGGGCATCTGGGTTGGTTCCACAGTCTAGCTATTGTGAATTATGCTGCTATGAACATTGATGTGGCAGCATCCCTGTAGCATGCTCTTTTAAGGTCTTCAGGGAATAGTCCAAGAAGGGCAATAGCAGGGTCAAATGGTGGTTCCATTCCCAGCTTTCCCAGGAATCTCCAAACTGCTTTCCAAATTGGCCGCACCAATTTGCAGTCCCACCAGCAATGTACAAGTGTACCCTTTTCTCCACATCCTGGCCAGCACTTGTTGTTGTTTGACTTCATAATGGCTGCCAATCTTACTGGAGTGAGATGGTATCTTAGGGTAGTTTTGATTTGCATTTCTCTGACTGCTAGAGATGGTGAGCATTTTTTCATGTACTTGTTGATTGATTGTATATCCTCCTCTGAGAAGTGTCTGTTCAGGTCCTTGGCCCATTTGTTGATTGGGTTATTTGTTGTCTTATTGTCTAATTTTTTGAGTTCTTTGTATACTCTGGATATTAGGGCTCTATCTGAAGTGTGAGGAGTAAAAATTTGTCAGAACTTGCTTTTATAACAAGCTCACTTCCCTGATCACTAACCCACCTGCTCAAAAAAGACATGAATCGCCTCTGACTAGGCCCCACCTCCTAACACAGTCGTGGGGATGAGGTTTCCAACCCATGAACTTTGGGGAACATAGTCAAGCCATGGGAATATCCTTCCTCCCGTACTCCATGGTCTGCAGTTTGTGTCTTCACGGGTCACCCTCCAGGTGGGCCCTCTTGGTCTTTTGTCTCCCACCTGCATCATGGCTTTGCCAAATCTTCCCCCCAGACAAGACTCAGCCTGCTGTTGCCCGCCTGTGGCCATTCATCCACCAAGCCCTCCTTCCCAGGTGCTGGGCAACGTCACTGCTCATTTTTGCCAGGTTTTGAATATACACAGTTGTCCCCCAGTATCCCTCCCTAGTGGGTTGGTTCCAGGTCTCCTGAGGGTCCCCAAATCTGCAGATGCTCCAGGCCCTTATACAAATGGTGTAGTATTTGCATAGAACCTACAAACATCCTCCTGAATGCTTCATAGACCATCCAGATCACTTATGATTCCTGGTGCAATGTAAATATTTGTTACAGTGCATTGTTTAGGAAATAATGACAGGAAAAGCTGTTATGTATGTTCGCTGCAGACACAATGTTTTAAAAAATATTTTTGATAGGTGGTTGGTTGAATACACAGAGATGTGGAACCTGCAGATACAGAGGGCCAACTGTATGTCTGTATACACACATGCACACACACACCTATACACACACACACACACAATATATCTATCTATCTATCTATCTATCTATCTATCTATATATTTGTGTATTTAACATATATCAGTGAGATGTGTGTGTGTGTGTGTGTGTGTGTGTGTGTGTATGCCTCTGTCATGGTGGCTATGGCTTGAGTCTTTTCACCTCCTTCTTGGTATTGATTTCCTTGCCTGGATTTTTGTTTGACTCCAACAGGGCTGTCATTCACCTAAACTAAATCCTGGTTCTACCTTGGGCCCCATCCTCCGCCACCTCTTGGCGTCTGCAATCTGTAGACATGTATATGCCCATAGTCACCAGGAAGTCTCCAGACCCCGTCACTCAGGGGTCCAGCTGCCCACTTGCCAGGGAGAGGTGTTCTGCAGAGGGTCTCAGTCCAACTTTTGACCTTTGTAACCTCAGTCCTTTGCCCAGTGACTGGTAAATAATAAGGCCCCCATTTCTTGGACTGATTAGTCCTTGAAACAACAGATTCATTTTTATGTCCACATGCAACATAAAGGTGCAGAACATTTAGATGGTTGCATTTATCCCCCGGTGGCAAGGAGAAGCTGAAGCACAGAGCCACTTCCGAGCAGGGCTGGGCGTCTGGTCTTGAAAGCTGAAAGCTGTTTGCTGATCCACGCCCCCATACTTTGGCTGGAATGGAATGTGCTCAGAATCACTGGGGTGTTTTGGCGGGGAGGTGAGGCGCAGCACACATGTCCCCCCTCTCTCTCTCCCTCTCTGCATGGCCTTATACCTGGTCTAGTCTTGAAGTTTCCAGTCTACCTGGGGGTAGGTCCAGGTTCGTGACTGAGCTCTGAGCCAGGTCAGCCTCCACAGGTCTTTGCCTTCAGGCTCAGTCTAGATGGAAGCTGTTTGCATCTGTCAAAAAAGAAGGGATTGGGTCCTGCTACCTTATCTGGGTCAAGTTCACCCCTGGCTGTGAGCTAGCTCTCTTGTATAGGTTGTGGCTTGTAAACTGCTTACCTCCTTCAGCCCTATCCATCCATTAGGATAATTGAGCTTCCCTGGTGAACGGAGCACTTTCTTACCGTGCTCGAGGGCAAAAGAAGCTTGAGGGAGGATGTCCCAGTCGTCAGGAAAGTCCCCCCAGCCCCCATGCTCAGCAGCAGGCTAAGAAGCAAGACCAGCCATGGGATTAACAGCCTCCTCACACAATGGACTGACTTGTTCACGGTGATTATGAATTATTTTTCACAAATGTTGACTCTTATCCTGATTTTGGTATACAAGTTTAGGTTTCTTCTAGAAAAAAAAAAAAAAAAAAGCCTGCCAGGATTTGTCTTTATTTTCTGTAGTCAGGGGCTGTGGTGGGATCCTAGACTGTAACATCCCTCAAACGAGGACAATGAGGAGGCGATTTGCAGTGGTGTGTCGTTAATGGGTTTTGCAAATTCCTGTGAGTTCATTTAATTTTTGTTTTTTTAGTTGTAGATGGACACAATACCTTTATTTCATTTTTTATTTTCACGTGGTGCTGAGGATCAAACCCAGTGCCTCACATGTGCTAGGCAAGTGGTAGAGCACTGAGCCACATCCTCAGGCCATGGTGAGTTGATTTTTAAATGTTCAGAAATCTTTGCCAGCTGATTGGCCGTGGTGGAAATATTTACACCAGGGCAATTGACAAGTGCTACATCAGGGCTTTATTTTTCTTTTTTCCTTTTTTTTCCCCATCTTGTGAAGCCAGTTTTCTAGCACATCTCTGAAGCTGACTGAGAATGGAGTAGCCCGGGAGGTATTATAGGTGGTTAGTTCAATATTTTTTTTTTTTAGCTTTGACTTTTATTAAGAACACCTATTCACAATGCCACAAGAAGGGTCACCTACAATTAGATCATAATAGTCCCCAATAAGGTGAAGAATCATGTGATGAAAACTGCACCTGCGTTGGAGAGGAGACTTCAGTGTGCAGGCCCTGAAGAACATGCCGAGGGTGCCGACCAGGATTCGACAGTGGCCCATCACCTTGGACAGGTGCAGTGATCTGTGCCGCTGCTTGTAATCAGCTCCGCTCTGTCCTCTCAGACCTCCTCTGGAGACTTGCCCTGCCAGGAAGGAGGCCTGATAGACCCAGATAATCTACTGCACCCTCTTCCCCTTCCCACCCTGAGCACAAAAATCACTGGGTGCCTCAGGATGAAATACCTATGTGAGCGTTCTAAGCTGCTAGTATTTAAACCCTCAGTATACTTTTCAGTTTTTGCTGATCAAAGGCAAACAGACAAATGCTTGAGGATAAAATAAAGCATCAGAGTAAACCCAGGACATTTTGGATATTTTCCCCCTGTAAGCACCCCTTGCAGAAAAAGAGCTGGAGTTGGAAGGAGTCCTGGCCCCTCCCACATCCATCACCATGTCCAGGGGGCAGACAGTTTGGAAGGAAGAAACGAAAGTTCCTCATCCTTTTTTAGCTCTCATCTTCCTCCCTTGAGCCAATTCAGATTCTTGCTGCAGCCTGTTTTGCACAGGGCCTGGGGTGGGGGAACGTTCCTTCTGAAAGATAGGGCAGGAATATGTTCCTGCAGAGGTGATACTGAGCTAGGACTGAATGGCTAGGAAAAGGACACATAGTCCTCCAAGAATGAAAGGGAGATGATCGGATGAGGCAGGGGGAGAAGGCCAGGCAGCAAGCTGAGCAGCCACGCTGCCCGGTGGGCCCTTCCAGTCATGGGGAGAAGCTTCAAGTTCTTTCATGTATAGAAGCTTCAAGTCCCCTGCTTTGGTGAGGTGACCACTAATCAGGCATCCCCACTACTCAGAATACTTTTATAAGAATTCACATCAACAGATAAATAGATAAAGAAAATATGTTACATATGCATAGTAGAATATTATTCAGCCATAAAAGAGTTAAAGCTTGCCATTTCTCTCAATGTGGTTGCAACTGGAGGATATCATGTAAAGTGAAATAAATCTGGTAGAATCAAAAAAAGTTGATTTCATACAAATAGAGAGCAGGACAATGGTCACTAGAGGTGAGGAAGTGTGGTGGGAATGAGGGACAGAGACCACAGTTACCAAAACAGTTATGCAAGAATAAATTCTAATGTTTTACAGTCCAGTTGGGTGACTGGTTCACAACAATTTATTATATGCTTTATAAAAAACCCCAAAAGAGGAGATCAAAGACTCCCAACACAAAGAAATGTAAATGTTGAAGGAGAAGAAAATGATCATTTTACATTGTATACTTGCCTTAAAATATCACACCGTAGCTGGGTGCAGTTACATGCACCTGTAATCCCAGTGGCTCGGGAGGCTGAGGCAGGAGGATTGTGAGTTCAAAGCCAGCCTCAGCAAAAGCGAGGCATTAAGCAACTCCGTGAGACTCTGTCTCTAAATAAAATACAAAATAGGGCTGGGGATGTGGCTCAGTTCCCAGTACCAAAAAAAACAAACCACACTGTATCCCCTAAGTATGGACAATTATTTTGGGTCAATCTAAAACATAAAGTATTTTAAAAATATAAATAAACGATCACGAGGTCCTGGACTGAGGGAAGTCCCGGTGGCCTCCCTGTGGTTAAAGGAAACGCACCAAGATTGCCTTTTTCTGCGTCCACCCAGGGTGCCTCTCACAATCACATGCCCCAAACTGACCGTGAACTTGAAATCTCAGTGTTCCAAGTTCACGTCAGTTTCAAATGGCACTCGGGTGTCAGGGCTACCTGTTGGGATGCTTCAGGCTCCTGGGTCATGGTGGGGGAGAGGGGTCCAGCCGCTACCTAGAGGATCACACCATCCGCTGGGTTGTTCTGGAAAATGCCAAACAGATTTGCGCGTCAGGCTCCCAGCTTCCAGAAATGGACTTAGAGTCCCGGGGCCAGGTTGGATTTTTATCTGGAGAGTGGGTGAGGATGTCTCTTTGATTCACTTGGTGATTGCTATTGAAGCCAGACAATTTTCAATGTATTTTTTTTCCTATCCATTTTATCCTTTCTTGTGCCCAAATTGCTTCTGGAATGCCTCCCCTGAGCTCAGGACTGTTCCCGAAGACAATCTTTCCTGATCCAGGGGCAGGAGATACCCTGGTAAATATTAACGAGTATGTGGATCAAGGTCTGAGTGACCCTTGGCTGTGTGATCTGACGCTTCAAGGAGGGTCTCGGAGAGAGGGGCTTGGGATACGAAGCGGGTCTGGGCTGCCAGAGGAAAGAGACCTGAAGTGACTCTTGAGAGCTGAGGCCAGAGGCCAGGACCTGAAGAGCCTTGGATGCCGTTTTAATGAGTCTCACTGCTGGTCCGAGAGGGACGGAGAGCCATGAAAGAATTTTAAGTAAAGGAATGACATCATCACGCTTCACATTTTAAAAAATATGACTCTGGCCGTGATAAGTGGGGGGAAGGACAAGGGCTTAGTTATCACTGATACACAATAAATTACTTCCCGGCCGAGTGGCTTAAACAGTAGCTCGGTTCCTGGGAGGGAAGGCCAGGATTTCTAGAGCTTCCTAGCAGGCAGGTTTTGGTGCACCGTCTTCCAGAAGGTACTCAGGAAGATGCTGCTGCCACCTCTTCCATGTTTGCCTGGGGCTGAGGTGCTCATTCCTCCGTGGCTCCGTGTCATGGCTGCTGAGCTGGAGACCAGTGCTGCTGGCAGATCACCGGTTCCTCTCTGCCTGGACCTTGCCACGGGCTGGGTCAGCAGCTAGGCTGGTACTTTTAGGGGCAGTTGACGATGCTTGGGAGGAGCTGCCCCTTTAAATGTCTAATAATATTCCCTCCAAGTTTTCTTTCTTTCTTTCTTTCTTTCTTTCTTTCTTAGTTTGTTTCAGAAAATGTCCCCCAGAGAAACTTACAAGGAACCAGCCCAAAACCACTGAGTTGCTCTGACTCACAACTTTTTAGGTGACCTGGAGTAAACTTTGCTCATTATAATACTAAATTCTCCACCCAGAGGCCTTCCTGTCTGCTTATTTGTGAACATGTGATGTGTGACTTCAAACCGGGCATGCTCAGGAGTGTGCTGCCTCTAACGCACCAGGAGATTTTTTTTTTTCCATAAGAATATGTATAAGTTTCCCAAATAAAAGCCTTTTTTTTTTTTTTTTTTTTTTTTTTTTTTTTTATTCCGGGAGACCCTGCTTTGAGAAGTATCCAGCATGCTTCTTAACTTGCTACAAGTAATAAACCTCTCTCTTCTCTTGTATCTTCTGGTTGGGTTTGTCACCTTTGCGCTGACCAGGGGACGAGCCCATTGCATTTGGTTACAGCAGCTTGAGTTTCCTCACGACATGGTGACTGGCTGTCCCCAGGATGAATGACCCATGAGAGTGAGGCCAGAGTGGCGGTGTGGTTCTTGATCTGACTTTAGAAGTCGTACACCATCGCTTCATCCATGTTCTGGGTGCTACAGGAGAGCCATTAAGTCCAGCTCACATTCAAGGGTAAAAGCAGAGAGGGGTCTCAGAGTTCAACTTTGGGGTGGAGTGTGGGAGAGGGCACTTCTAATACTGTTGGGTAGTGTGGAGGGCCTTTGGGGGTAGATAATCATGCATTTAACTTGGTGACTGTCTCCATGGCCACATGGTCACCTCCAGCAGAGCTGCTTACCTAGTTACAGGTATGATGACAGTAGGTGATGTCTGAGGTGCTCTGTGTCTCTGTTCTATCATCTGGAAAATGGGCACAACACTAGCTACGACATGGATTGATGTGGGGTTAGATGAGATAGCCGTATGCACGCTCATAGTATTTAGTAAGCACCCAGTTCAAGGTCACTATTGACATTAACAAATAACCCTCTTGACTAGAATTTAAGCTGTGCCTGGGAGAGGAGTAAGTTAGGGCTGTAAATACAAATGTGTGGAGTGGAGCTTATGGTCCAGGCTGCGGGACTTCTGGGGGATTTTGAGCTGGAGTGATTTATAGCCTATTTGGGGTGTTCTGGCAAGAAAGTAGATTGGAGAAAGTTCACAGGAAGATCTGACTGACTCATCTTCCTCACAGTCTGTGCAACGTTCTGCTTAGATTTTTGTTTTGCTTGCTCGCATCTTGAAGGCAATGCATCCTAGTGGAGGGATCAGAGGATGAAGGATTCCTCTGTTCCTCACTGGGTCTGAGCAGAGCCATATGCCAGGATTCGCGTCCCTCTGCCTTGTTTGGGGGGAAAGTTCTGCAGAAGACCTGTTCCTGATCGTTCCCATCAGCCCTGCTGGCTATTGGTGGGACAGTCTAGGAGGGACACGTTTTTCTGAACTGGCTACAGTATGGTGTTCTCACTCAGATGGAAAGAAAGCCCCTTGTCATGGGGCGAGGCCAAGTGAGCCGGGTTAAAGCAAAAGAAGCCATGCTTTAGAAAGACACACCTCTTTAGGGCAGCTTCCGATCTCTGGGTTCAGAGTCAAGCAGTGCTGTGTCTTCCCAGCGTGAACTTTAGCCACGATGCAGATGCGCATTACTGTGGTAAGTCCCGTTCAGGATGACGGGGTGGTGTGATGAGAAAGAGCCCACGTCATGCTATGACTGGCAGCTGCCCTCATCCACACGGCCATCTTGCCAAAGACTACAAGTCCCAGAATCCATTGCACCCGAATCCACCTGCAACATCCCCTGTTCAAGGATGGCCTGGGGAGGCTCTCCCTGCCTCCCCCAGAAGCATCCCTCCTTGACTGGCAAGCTGGCCGGTGACCACCCCGGCCTAGACTCAGGAAAATGCTTTGTTTCAACAGATAGCAGAGACCTTTTTCTTTCTAGTGGCTTCTTTAGACAACGATGAGACAGGAAAATCAAGACCTCTGGCAGGTCATGGCTCATTCATTCAGCCAGGAACGGGAACCCTGGCGAGATGAAGGGTATTGTCAGAGGGGACTCATGGCAGTGAATAAAAAAAGTGAAACCAGATGTTCTTCCCTCCAGTTGCTTCACATTCATGCAGGGACTTGGGGGAGGAGGCTATAAAAATGTCACAGCCCTTGATTCCTGAGGCTCAGATTTACGTGCCTGGTCACCTCGCACCATAAATCCACCACCCTGGCTGGAGCATCAGCTTCCGAAGGGGCAGGCCCAGCTGTGGTGCTGACCCGAGGAGGCTCATTGTGCTGGGGGTGGGGGGATGCGGGTGAGGAACACGTGGGCAGGGAGTCTGGCTGGGAATCGAGATTGCTTTTCAAGAACTTTAAAGTGGGCAGGAGATTTTACAAGGTTGGCTCGGACGTTGGCCTTCTTAGGAGATAAGCCAAGCTCTTTTACATTTTGGCCTGAAAGGGAACTGGGTTTCTGTTTGGAAACGATGGACAGATGCAAGAGAGCTCCTTGGGAATGGATGCTCTGTAGGCAGAGTTCTGACTGCGGGTTGAAGTGTTGGAAAGAGAAACGAGGAGTCGGCTAAGCCAGACCTTCCGGGCCCCCGGAGGCTGGCATGCATCCTGAGTGTCCCTAGGAAGCCACCAGACTTAGGCCTTAAAATGGTTATTCTGTCATCCATGTAGAAGATAGGCAAGGGGTGGAGGTGAGACTAGGAGCCAGGAGGTAACTGAGGGCGTCTCTGATGGAAGCCCAGTCGAGTAGTGATGGGCACTTGAACAAGATGGAAGCAGAAAGAAGGTTGAATGGGGAGTGGACTCAGAATTCAGGTGGGGAGACCATGGGAAGAGTCAAGGCCACCTCTGGGGGTTCCGGTGTGAACAGTGGAGTGGTCAGCGGAGTCACTGAGACAGGGCATCAAGGAGAAGGACCAAGTTTGTTGAGAAGGTCAAGAGTTTGGTTTTGGACATGTTGGGTTAGAAACCCGTATAGACGCCCTATGTGAAAGTTTTAGAGGGTTTGGAATGTAGGTTTGGGGGTATGAACAGAGACCGGGACTGTGATATTAATTTGTAAGTCAGATAGAAGATTAAAAATATATGATAGAAGAAAAAGGTAGAAGTGGAACTTCCTCATAGCCCACACAGTTGCCCCTGTTGTGAACACTATTGCTGTGGTCCCCTTTTGGCCACCATGTCAGAGGGGCTTTAGGTCACGGGAGCCAACACATCCAGGGCTAGTTCTCCTTCTGCTCCCTATGGCTGGCATGTATCCTTAATCTTAATAGCTGAACCTATTTGTTACGAATCTCAAATATCCTCAGAAGGCTCATGTGTTGAGGGTTTGGTCCCCAGCTTATGGCACTCTTGGGAGAGGGTGAAATGTTTAGGGGACAGGACCTAGTGACAGGAAGTTAGGTCACGAAGGTGTGCCTTTGAAGGAACCCCAGTTCCCTCCTGTCTTTCTCTGTGTCTCCCTGCTGCCATCGGTGAGGACCTCCTCCACCACGTGTTCCTGCCCTGACGTACTGCCTCGCCACAGGTCCAAAGACAGTGGAGCTGGAGCAACGATGAACAGAAACCTCTGAAACTGTGAGCCAACATAAACCTTCCTTCCCTGTAAGTTGATTATCTCAGGTAATGTGTCACAGCATGGGGAAGCCGACACACACAGCCCTGAGGTTGCACTACCACTCCTATTCACGGCATGGAAGTTTCTTACCATCTTGACCTTAGACAAACTAAATTCCTCCCAAGCTCTCCATTTATGTCTTTTTGCATCATCTGGCTCAAATTTTCTGCTCTTTTACTATTCCCCCAGCTTATTGACATTTTTACAGTGGGTATAACCTTATTATTTGATTACTAGTCACTCAACATAAATGATGGGCTTTTCATTTCATCCATGTTGCTCGGCGTGTGACATTAGTTTTTAAACATTCTCACCACTAACTTCTGATAGCTGACTTCACAACACGTTTCTAGGTGTAGGCCCAAGTGACTGATGGTCAGGGTATCACCACTCACCGTGAGGATCAGCCAAGATTTTCCTCTGTGGTACCCACCGACAAGAACATAGGTCTCGGTCCCCCCATTCTGTTTATGCTTATCATGTTTCATGCAATTTCCATTTTACACAGTGACTATGGTTTTCATTTGTTCTAATTAAATAGTAGCAAATGTTCAGTTCAATGGATTCTTCATATAAACAGACGCAAATAGCTTCCTCCTCCCTCCCCCAAGTAAGGCAGAAAACAGATGCAAGCTCAGGCTGTTGTATTAAAGACCACATTTGTGTGACTGAAGCTGGAACAGATGCCCTGGGACAGCTGAGTGTTGGGTTCCTTGGGAGCAGGGATTACTATGGTCTGCTGTACAGTCCTGGTTCTGCTCTGAGCAGAGGATGGGACCCTTTTTCACTCCACCTGTGACCTTCCATCCCCTCCTGAATTCTGGGAGCCTGTAGAAGTCTCCTCTGGAAGTAACAAATGGAGCTCACAGCTAGGGACAGGTGCATGTGTAGTCCTTCTTACTCTCTTAGAGTGCTTGCCTTTGTCGATGTCTGGTCCTCCCTGGATGGGACCTTCAGATTTCATCCCACTCTGAGAGCCCTGTTAGAGATAACTAGGATAACGATGAAGATTTAGAAGTTAGGAGGATATGTGGAGTACATACAAGGGAGGGGAAGGTGTGGACCCAAGTTTTTAACTCATTTGAATAAATACCAAGGAGTATGATTGCTGGGTTATAGAGTATCTACTGTTTTTTTTTTTTTTAAACTGACAATCTGCTTTCCAAAATGCCTGTGCCATTTGCATTCCTGTCAACAATGAGGGAGACTGGCCGATGTTCCATGTCCTTCCCAGCATCTGGTGTTGTCAGCATCTTGGGTCTGAGTCATGGAAGCAGGTGTAAAGTGGCATCTTGTTGTTTTGCTTGGCAATTCCCTAGTGACATCTGATAGGCAGCACCTTCTCCTGTGCTTATTTTTCATTTGTGTATCTTCTTTGGTGAGGTGCCTGTTCAGATCTTTTGCCCATTTTCAATTGGGTTGTTTGATTTTTAATTTTTTGAGGGGGTGGTACCCGGGATTGAACTCAGGGGCATGCGACCACGGAGCCACATCCCCAGCCCTATTTTAGTATTTTATTTAGAGACAGGGTCTCCCTGAGTTGCTTAGCACCTCGCTGTTGCTGAGGCTGGATTTGAACTCACAATCCTCCTGCCTCAGCCTCCTGAGCCGCTGGGATTACAGGCATGT
>NW_027552916.1:0-51944 GCF_045843805.1 Urocitellus parryii
AACCGTTGCGTTGCAGTAACCGTTTTCATGTTTAGGTTTCACTCTGTTTTCTCCTATATGGATACTTGTATTTTGAACTCTAAATCAAACACGGTTTCTGCTAGCTCTTTGAAACTTGGCACAATAATGTAGTTCCAAGTTCTATCACGATGGTTTGTGTCCTATTTAAGTAGCCCCAAGCAGAGACTGACGAGAATCACTTTCATTGAAAGGGGTTGCCAGCTTCCAAAAAACTACGAGTTTCCTGAAATATCAGCAAACATTTTTTCACCGATCGTGATGATACTTGCAGGTAATGATCAGTACACCAGTCCCACTTGGCTCACCAAAGTTCGTTCTTCTAGGTTAAACTGTTCCTTTGCAGTAACCGTTTTCATGTTCTGGTTTTACTCTGTTTTTTCCTATATGGATACATGTAGTTGGAACTCTAAATCATCACGGTTTGTGCTAGCTCTTTGAAACTTGGCACAATAATGTATTTCCAATTGTATCGCGATGGTTTGTGTCCTATTGAAGTATCCCCAAGCAGAGACTGACGAGAATCACTTTCATTGAAAGGGGTTGCCAAGCTTCCAAAAAACTACGAGTTTCCTGAAATCTCAGTAAACATTTTTTCACCCACTCTTGATGATACTGGCAGGTAATGATCAGTACACCAATCCCACTTGGCTCACTAAATTTCGTTCTTCTAGGTTAAACCGTTCCTTTGCAGTAACCATTTTCATGTTTAGGTTTCACTCTGTTTTCTCCAATTTGGATACATGTATTTGGAACTCTAAATCAAACACGGTTTGTGCTAGCTCTTTGAAACTTGGCACAATAATATAGTTCCAAGTTCAAATGGCAATGCTTTGTGTCCTATGGAAGTAGCCCCAAGCAGAGACTGACGAGAATCACTTTCATTGAAAGGGGTTGCCAAGCTTCCAAAAAACTACGAGTTTCCTGATATCTCAGCAAACATTTTTTTACCCAATGTTGATGATACTTGCAGGTAATCATCAGTAGACCAGTCCCACTTGGCTCACCAAACTTCGTTCTTCTAGGTTAAACTGTTCCTTTGCAGTAACCGTTTTCATGTTCTGGTTTCACTCTGTTTTCTCCTATATGGATACATGTCGTTGGAACTCTAAATCAAACACGGTTTGTGCTAGCTCTTTGAAACTTGGCACAATTATGTAGTTCCAAGTTCTATCACTATGGTTTGTGTCCTATTGAAGTAGCCCTAAGCAGAGACTGACGAGAATCACACTCATTGAAAGGAGTTGCGTAGTTTCCAAAAAACTACGAGATTCCGGAAATCTCAGCAAACATTTTTTCACCCAATCTTGATGATACTTGCAGGTAATGATCAGTATACCAGTCCCACTTGGCTCACCAAATTTCGTTCTTCTAGGTTAAACCGTTCCTTTGTAGTAACCGTTTTCATGTTTAGGTTTCACTCTGTTTTCTCCTATATGGATACATGTAGTTGGAACTCTAAATCAAACACCGTTTGTGCTAGCGCTTTGAAACTTGGCACAAAAATGTAGTTCCAAGTTCTATGGCTATGGTTTGTGTCCAATTGAAGTAGCCCCAAGCAGAGACTGACGAGTATAACTTTCATTGAAAGGGGTTGCCAAGCTTCAAAAAAACTACGAGTTTCCGGAAATCTCTGCAAACATTTTTTCACCCAAGTTTGAGGATACTTGCAGGTAATGATCAGTATACCAGGCCCACTTGGCTCAACAAATTTGGTTCTTCTAGGTTAAACCGTTCCTTTGCAATAACCGTTTTCATGTTTAGGTTTCAATCAGTTATCTCCTATATGGATACATGTAGTTGGAACTCTGAATCAAACACGGTTTGTGCTAGCTCTTTGAAACTTGGCACAATAATGTAGTTACAAGTTCTATGGCTATGGTTTGTGTCCTGTGGAAGTAGCCCCAAGCAGAGACTGACGAGAATCACTTTCATTGAAAGGGGTTGCCAAGCTTCCAAAAATCTACGAGTTTTCGGAAATCTCAGCAAACATTTTTTCTCCCAATCTTGATGATACTTGCAGGTAATGATCAGCACAGAAATCCCACTTGGCTCACCAAATTTCGTTCTTCTAGGTTAAACCGCTCCTTTGCAATAACCGTTTTCATGTTTAGGATTCACTCTGTTTTCTCCTATATGGATACATGTTTTTTTAACTGTAAATCAAACACGGTTTGGGCTAGCTCTTTGAAACTTGGCACAATAATGTAGTTCCAAGTTCTATGGCTATGGTTTGTGTCCTATTGAAGTAGCCCTAAGCAGAGACTGACGAGAATCAATTCATTGAAATGAGTTGCAAATTTTCCAAAAAACTACGATTTTCCGGAAATCTCAGCAAACATTTTTTCTCCCAATCTTGATGATACTTGCAGGTAATGATGAGTACACCAATCCCACTTGGCTCAACCAATTTCGTTCTTCTAGATTAAACCGTTCCTTTGCAATAACCGTTTTCATGTTTAGGTTTCACTCTGTTTTCTTCTATATGGATACATGTAGTTTTAACTGCAATTCAAACACGGTTTGTGCTATCTCTTTGAAACTTGGCACAATAATGTAGTTCCAAGTTCTATGGCTATGGTTTGTGTCCTATTGAAGTAGCCCCAAGCAGAGACTGATGATAATCACTTTCATTGAAAGGGGTTGCCAAGCTTCCAAAAAACTACGGGTTTCCGGAAATCTCAGCAAACATTTTTTCTCCCAATCTTGAGGATACTTGCAGGTAATGATCAGTACACCATTCCCACTGGGGTCACCAAATTTCGTTCTTCTAGGTTAAACCGTTCCTTTGCAGTAACCGTTTTCATGTTTAGGTTTCACTCTGTTTTCTCCTATATGGATACATGTAGTTGGAACTCTAAATCAAACACGGTTTGTGCTAGCTCTTTGCAACTTGGCACAATAATGTAGTTCCAATTTCTATGGCTATGGTTTGTGTCCGATGGAAGTAGCCCCAGGCAGAGACTGACGAGAATCACTTTCATTGAATGGGGTTGCCAAGCTTCCAAAAAACTACGAGTTTCCTGAAATCTCAGCAAACATGTTTTCACCCAATCTTGATGATACTTGCAGGTAATGATCAGTACACCGTTCCCAATTGGCTCACCAAATTTAGTTCTTCTAGGTTAAACCGTTCCTTTGCAGTAACCGTTTTCATGTTTAGGTTTCACTCTGTTTTCTCCTATATGGATACATGTAGTTGGAACTCTAAATCAAACACGGTTTGTGCAAGCTCTTTGAAACTTGGCACAATGATGTTGTTCCAAGTTCTATCACTATGGTTTGTGTCCTATGGAAGTAGCCCCAAGCAGAGACTGACGAGAATCACTTTCATTGAAAGGGGTTGCCAAGCTTCCAAAAAACTACGAGTTTCCTGAAATCTCAGCAAACATTTTTTCACCCAATCTTGATGATACTGGCAGGTAATGATCAGTGCACCAATCCCACTTGGCTCACCAAATTTCGTTCTTATAGGTTAAAGCGTTCCTTTGCAGTAACCGTTTTCATGTTTAGGTTTCACTCTGTTTTCTCCTATATGGATACATGTAGTTGGAACTCTAAATCAAACACGGTTTGTGCTAGCTCTTTGAAACTTGGCACAATGATGTAGTTCCAAGTTCTATCGCTATGGTTTGTGTCCTATTGAAGTAGCCCCAAGCAGAGACTGACGAGAATCACTTTCATTGAAAGGGGTTGCCAAGCTTCCAAAAAAATACGAGTTTCCGGAAATCTCAGCAAACATTTATTGTCCCAATCTTGATGATACTTGCAGGTAATGATCAGTACACCAATCCCACTTGACTCACCAAATTTCGTTCTTATAGGTTAAAACCTTCCTTTGAAATAACCGTTTTCATGTTTAGGTTTCACTCTGTTTTCTCCTATATGGATACATGTAGTTGGAACTCTAAATCAAACACCGTTTTTGCTAGCTCTTTGAAACTTGGCACAATAATGTAGTTCCAAGTTCTATGGCTACGGTTTGTGTCCTATGGATGTAGCCCCAGCAAAGACTGACGAGAATCACTTTCATTGAAAGGGGTTGCCAAGCTTCCAAAAACTACGAGTTTCCTGAAATCTCAGCAAACATTTTTTCACCCAATCTTGATGATACTTTCAGGTAATGATCAGTACACCAATCCCACTTGGCTCACCAAATTTCTTTCTTATAGGTTAAAGCGTTCCTTTGCAGTAACCGTTTTCATGTTTAGGATTCACTCTGTTTTCTCCTATATGGATACATGTAGTTGGAACTCAAAATCAAACACGATTGGTGCTAGCTCTTTGAAACTTGGCACAATAATGTAGTTCCAAGTTCTATGGCTATGGTTTGTGTCCTATGGAAGTAGCCCCAAGCAGAGACTGACGAGAATCACTTTCATTGAAAGGGGTTGCCAAGCTTCCAAAAAACTACGAGTTTCCTGAAATCTCAGCAAATATTTTTTCACCCAATCGTGATGATACTTGCGGGTAATGATCAGTACACCAATCGCACTTGGCTCACCAAATTGCGTTCTTCGAGGTTAAACCGTTCCTTTGCAGTAACCGTTTTCATGTTTAGGTTTCACTCTGTTTTCTCCTATATGGATACATGTAGTTGGAACTCCTAATCAAACACGGTTTGTGCTAGCTCTTTGAAACTTGGCACAATAATGTAGTTCCAAGTTCCATGGCTATGGTTTGTGTCCTATGGAAGTAGCCCCAAGCAGAGACTGACGAGTATCTCTTTCATTGAAAGGGGTTGCCAAGCTTCCAAAAAACTACGAGTTTCCGGAAATCTCAGCAAACATTTTTTCACCCAATCTTGATGATACTTGCAGGTAATGATCAGTACACCAGTCCCACTTGGCTCACGAAATTTCGTTCTTCTAGGTTAAACCGTTCCTTTGCAGTAACCGTTTTCATGTTTAGGTTTCACTCTCTTTTCTCCTATATGGATACATGTAGTTGGAACTCTAAATCAAACACGGTTTGTGCTACCTCTTTGAAACGTGGCAAAATAATGTAGTTCCAAGTTCTATGGCTATGGTTTGTGTCCTATGGAAGTAGCCCCAAGCAGAGACTGACGAGAATCACTTTCATTGAAAGGGGTTGCCAAGCTTCCAAATAAGTACGAGTTTCCTGAAATCTCAGCGAACATTTCTTCACCCAATCTTGATGATACTTGCAGGTAATGATCAGTACACCAGTCCCACTTGGCTCACCAAATTTCGTTCTTCTAGGTTAAACCGTTCCTTTGCAGTAACCGTTTTCATGTTTAGGTTTCACTCTGTTTTCTCCTATATGGATACTTGTAGTTGGAACTCATAATCAAACACGGTTTGTGCTAGCTCTTTGAAAATTGGCACAATAATGTAGTTCCACTTTCTATCACTATGGTTTGTGTCCGATGGAGGTAGCCCCAAGCAGAGACTGACGAGTATCACTTTCTTTGAAAGGGGTTGCCAAGCTTCCAAAAAACTACGAGTTTCCGGAAATCTCAGCAAACATTTTTTCACCCAATCTTTATGATACTTCCATTTAATGATCAGTACACCAATCCCACTTGGCTCACCAAATTTCGTTCCTCTAGGTTAAACCGTTCCTTTGCAGTAACCGTTTTCATGTTTAGGTTTCACTCTGTTTTCTCCTATATGGATACATGTAGTTGGAACTCTTAATCAAACACGGTTTGTGGTAGCTCTTTGAAACTTGGCACAATAATGTAGTTCCAATTTCTATGGCTTTGGTTTGTCTCTTCCTAAGTAGCCCCAAGCAGAGACTGGTGAGAATCACTTTCATTGAAAGGGGTTGCCAAGCTTCCAAAAAACTACGAGTTTCCGGAAATATCAGCAAACATTTTTTCACCGATCGTGATGATACTTGCAGGTAATGATCAGTACACCAGTCCCACTTGGCTGACCAAATTTCGTTCTTCTAGGTTAAACCGTTCCTTTGCAGTAACCGTTTTCATGTTTAGGATTCACTCTGTTTTCTCCTATATGGATACATGTATTTGGAACTCTAAATCAAACTCGGGTTTTGCTAGCTCTTTGAAACTTGGCACAATAATGTAGTTCCAAGTTCTAGGCCTATGGTTTGTGTCCTATGGAAGTAGCCCCAAGCAGAGACTGACGAGAATCACTGTCATTGAAAGGGGTTGCCAAGCTTCCAAAAAAACTACGAGTTTCCAGAAATCTCAGCAATCACTTTTTTTCACCCACTCTTTATGATACTTCCATTTAATGATAAGTACACCAATCCCACTATTCTCACCAAATTTCGTTCTTCTAGGTTAAACCGTTGCTTTGCAGTAACCGTTTTCATGTTTAGGTTTCACTCTGTTTTCTCCTCTATGGATACATGTAGTTGGAACTCTAAATCAAACACGGTTTGTGCTAGCTCCTTGAAACTTGGCACAATAGTGTAGTTCTAAGTTCTATGGCTATGGTTTGTGTCCTATGGAAGAAGCCCCAGGCATACACTGACGAGAATCACTTTCATTGAAAGGGGTTGCCAAGCTTCCAAAAAACTACGAGTTTCCTGAAATCTCAGCAAACATTTTTTCACCCAATCGTGATGATATTTGCAGGTAATGATCAGTACACCAGTCCCACTTGGCTCACCAAATTTCGTTCTTCTAGGTTAAACCGTTGCGTTGCAGTAACCGTTTTCATGTTTAGGTTTCACTCTGTTTTCTCCTATATGGATACTTGTATTTTGAACTCTAAATCAAACACGGTTTCTGCTAGCTCTTTGAAACTTGGCACAATAATGTAGTTCCAAGTTCTATCACGATGGTTTGTGTCCTATTGAAGTAGCCCCAAGCAGAGACTGACGAGAATCACTTTCATTGAAAGGGGTTGCCAGCTTCCAAAAAACTACGAGTTTCCTGAAATATCAGCAAACATTTTTTCACCGATCGTGATGATACTTGCAGGTAATGATCAGTACACCAGTCCCACTTGGCTCACCAAAGTTCGTTCTTCTAGGTTAAACTGTTCCTTTGCAGTAACCGTTTTCATGTTCTGGTTTTACTCTGTTTTTTCCTATATGGATACATGTAGTTGGAACTCTAAATCATCACGGTTTGTGCTAGCTCTTTGAAACTTGGCACAATAATGTATTTCCAATTGTATCGCGATGGTTTGTGTCCTATTGAAGTATCCCCAAGCAGAGACTGACGAGAATCACTTTCATTGAAAGGGGTTGCCAAGCTTCCAAAAAACTACGAGTTTCCGGAGATCTCAGCAAATAGTTTTTCAGCAAATCTTGATGATACTTGCATTTAATGATCAGTACACCAATCCCACTTGGCTCACCAAATTTCGTTCTTCTTGGTTAAACCGTTCCTTTGCAGTAACCGTTTTCATGTTTAGGTTTCACTCTGTTTTCTCCGATATGGATATATGTATTTGGAACTCTAAATGAAACACGGTTTGTGCTAGCTCTTTTCAACTTGGCACAATGATGTAGTTCCAAGTTCTATCGCTATGGTTTGTGTCCTATGGAAGTAGCCGCAAGCAGAGACTGATGAGAATCACTTTCATTGAAAGGGGTTGCCAAGCTTCCAAAAAACTACGAGTTTCCTGAAATCTCAGCAAATATTTTTTCACCCTATCTTGATGATACTTGCAGGTAATGATCAGTACAAAAGTCCAACTTGGCTCACCAAATTTCGTTCTTCTAGGTTAAACCGTTCCTATGCAGTAACCCTTTTCATGTTTAGGTTTCACTCTGTTTTCTCCTATATGGATACATGTAGTTGGAACTCTAAATCAAAAACGGTTTGTGCTAGCTCTTTAAAACGTGGCACAATAATGTAGTTCCAAGTTTTATCGCTATGGTTTTTGTCCTACTGAAGTAGCCGCAAGCAGAGACTGACGAGAATCATTTTCATTGAAAGGGGTTGCCAAGCTTCCAAAAAACTTCGAGTTTCCTGAAATCTCAGCAAACATTTTTTCAGCCACATTTGATGATACCGGCATGTAATGATCAGTACACCAATCCCACTTGGCTCACCAAATTTCGTTCTTCTAGGTTAAACCGTTCCTTTGCAGTCACCGTTTTCATGTTTAGGTTTCACTCTGTTTTCTCCTATATGGATACATGTACTTGGAACTCTAAATCAAACACGGTTTGTGCTAGCTCTTTGAAACTTGGCACAATAATGTAATTCCAAGTACTATCGCTATTGTTTATGTCCTATTGAAGTAGCCCCAAGCAGAGACTGACGAGAATCACTTTCATTGAAAGGGGTTGCCAAGCTTCCAAAAAAATTCGAGTTTCCTGAAATCTCAGCAAACATTTTTTCAGCCACTCTTGATGATACTGGCAAGTAATGATCAGTACACCAATAACACTTGGCTCACCAAATTTCGTTCTTCTAGGTTAAACCGTTCCTTTGCAGCATGCGTTTTCATGTTTTGGTTTCACTCTGTTTTCTCCTATATGGATACATGTAGTTGGAACTCTAAATCAAACACGGTTTGTGCTAGCTCTTTTCAACTTGACACAATGATGTAGTTCAAAGTTCTATCGCTATGGTTTGTGTCCTATTGAAGTAGCCGCAGGCAGAGACTGACGAGAATCACTTTCATTGAAAGGGGTTGCCAAGCTTCCAAAAAACTACGAGTTTCCTGAAATCTCAGTAAACATTTTTTCACCCACTCTTGATGATACTGGCAGGTAATGATCAGTACACCAATCCCACTTGGCTCACTAAATTTCGTTCTTCTAGGTTAAACCGTTCCTTTGCAGTAACCATTTTCATGTTTAGGTTTCACTCTGTTTTCTCCAATTTGGATACATGTATTTGGAACTCTAAATCAAACACGGTTTGTGCTAGCTCTTTGAAACTTGGCACAATAATATAGTTCCAAGTTCAAATGGCAATGCTTTGTGTCCTATGGAAGTAGCCCCAAGCAGAGACTGACGAGAATCACTTTCATTGAAAGGGGTTGCCAAGCTTCCAAAAAACTACGAGTTTCCTGATATCTCAGCAAACATTTTTTTACCCAATGTTGATGATACTTGCAGGTAATCATCAGTAGACCAGTCCCACTTGGCTCACCAAACTTCGTTCTTCTAGGTTAAACTGTTCCTTTGCAGTAACCGTTTTCATGTTCTGGTTTCACTCTGTTTTCTCCTATATGGATACATGTCGTTGGAACTCTAAATCAAACACGGTTTGTGCTAGCTCTTTGAAACTTGGCACAATAATGTAGTTCCAAGTTCTATCACTATGGTTTGTGTCCTATTGAAGTAGCCCTAAGCAGAGACTGACGAGAATCACACTCATTGAAAGGAGTTGCGTAGTTTCCAAAAAACTACGAGATTCCGGAAATCTCAGCAAACATTTTTTCACCCAATCTTGATGATACTTGCAGGTAATGATCAGTATACCAGTCCCACTTGGCTCACCAAATTTCGTTCTTCTAGGTTAAACCGTTCCTTTGTAGTAACCGTTTTCATGTTTAGGTTTCACTCTGTTTTCTCCTATATGGATACATGTAGTTGGAACTCTAAATCAAACACCGTTTGTGCTAGCGCTTTGAAACTTGGCACAAAAATGTAGTTCCAAGTTCTATGGCTATGGTTTGTGTCCAATTGAAGTAGCCCCAAGCAGAGACTGACGAGTATAACTTTCATTGAAAGGGGTTGCCAAGCTTCAAAAAAACTACGAGTTTCCGGAAATCTCTGCAAACATTTTTTCACCCAAGTTTGAGGATACTTGCAGGTAATGATCAGTATACCAGGCCCACTTGGCTCAACAAATTTGGTTCTTCTAGGTTAAACCGTTCCTTTGCAATAACCGTTTTCATGTTTAGGTTTCAATCAGTTATCTCCTATATGGATACATGTAGTTGGAACTCTGAATCAAACACGGTTTGTGCTAGCTCTTTGAAACTTGGCACAATAATGTAGTTACAAGTTCTATGGCTATGGTTTGTGTCCTGTGGAAGTAGCCCCAAGCAGAGACTGACGAGAATCACTTTCATTGAAAGGGGTTGCCAAGCTTCCAAAAATCTACGAGTTTTCGGAAATCTCAGCAAACATTTTTTCTCCCAATCTTGATGATACTTGCAGGTAATGATCAGCACAGAAATCCCACTTGGCTCACCAAATTTCGTTCTTCTAGGTTAAACCGCTCCTTTGCAATAACCGTTTTCATGTTTAGGATTCACTCTGTTTTCTCCTATATGGATACATGTTTTTTTAACTGTAAATCAAACACGGTTTGGGCTAGCTCTTTGAAACTTGGCACAATAATGTAGTTCCAAGTTCTATGGCTATGGTTTGTGTCCTATTGAAGTAGCCCTAAGCAGAGACTGACGAGAATCAATTCATTGAAATGAGTTGCAAATTTTCCAAAAAACTACGATTTTCCGGAAATCTCAGCAAACATTTTTTCTCCCAATCTTGATGATACTTGCAGGTAATGATGAGTACACCAATCCCACTTGGCTCAACCAATTTCGTTCTTCTAGATTAAACCGTTCCTTTGCAATAACCGTTTTCATGTTTAGGTTTCACTCTGTTTTCTTCTATATGGATACATGTAGTTTTAACTGCAATTCAAACACGGTTTGTGCTATCTCTTTGAAACTTGGCACAATAATGTAGTTCCAAGTTCTATGGCTATGGTTTGTGTCCTATTGAAGTAGCCCCAAGCAGAGACTGATGATAATCACTTTCATTGAAAGGGGTTGCCAAGCTTCCAAAAAACTACGGGTTTCCGGAAATCTCAGCAAACATTTTTTCTCCCAATCTTGAGGATACTTGCAGGTAATGATCAGTACACCATTCCCACTGGGGTCACCAAATTTCGTTCTTCTAGGTTAAACCGTTCCTTTGCAGTAACCGTTTTCATGTTTAGGTTTCACTCTGTTTTCTCCTATATGGATACATGTAGTTGGAACTCTAAATCAAACACCGTTTGTGCTAGCTCTTTGAAACTTGGCACAATAATGTAGTTCCAAGTTCTATGGCTATGGTTTGTGTCCTATGGATGTAGCCCCAAGCAGAGACTGACGAGAATCACTTTCATTGAAAGGGGTTGCCAAGCTTCCAAAAAACTACGAGTTTCCTGAAATCTCAGCAAACATTTTTTCACCCAATCTTGATGATACTTGAAGGTAATGATCAGTACACGAATCCCACTTGGCTCACCAAATTTCTTTCTTATAGGTTAAAGCGTTCCTTTGCAGTAACCGTTTTCATGTTTAGGTTTCACTCTGTTTTCTCCTATATGGATACATGTAGTTGGAACTCTAAATCAAACACGGTTTGTGCAAGCTCTTTGAAACTTGGCAAAATGATGTTGTTCCAAGTTCTATCACTATGGTTTGTGTCCTATGGAAGTAGCCCCAAGCAGAGACTGACGAGAATCACTTTCATTGAAAGGGGTTGCCAAGCTTCCAAAAAACTACGAGTTTCCGGAAATCTCAGTAAACATTTTTTCTCCCAATCTTGATGATACTTGCAGGTACTGATCAGGACACCAATCCCACTTGGCTCACCAAATTTCGTTCTTCTAGGTTAAACCGTTCCTTTGCAGTAACCGTTTTCATGTTTAGGTTTCACTCTGTTTTCTCCTATATGGATACATGTAGTTGGAACTCTAAATCAAACACGGTTTGTGCTAGCTCTTTGAAACAAGGCACAATAATGTAGTTCCAAGTTCTATGGCTATGTTTTGTGTTCAATTGAAGTAGCCCCAAGCAGAGACTGACGAGTATAACTTTCATTGAAAGGGGTTGCCAAGCTTCCAAAAAACTACGAGTTTACGGAAAACTCAGAAAACATTTTTTCACCCAGTCTTGATGATACTTGCAGGTAATGATCAGTACACCAATCCCACCTGGCTCACCAAATATCGTTCTTCTAGGTTAAACCGTTCCTTTGAAATAACCGTTTTCATGTTTAGGTTTCACTCTGTTTTCTCCTATATGGATACATGTAGTTGGAACTCTAAATCAAACACGGTTTGTGCTAGCTCTTTGCAACTTGGCACAATAATGTAGTTCCAATTTCTATGGCTATGGTTTGTGTCCGATGGAAGTAGCCCCAGGCAGAGACTGACGAGAATCACTTTCATTGAATGGGGTTGCCAAGCTTCCAAAAAACTACGAGTTTCCTGAAATCTCAGCAAACATGTTTTCACCCAATCTTGATGATACTTGCAGGTAATGATCAGTACACCGTTCCCAATTGGCTCACCAAATTTAGTTCTTCTAGGTTAAACCGTTCCTTTGCAGTAACCGTTTTCATGTTTAGGTTTCACTCTGTTTTCTCCTATATGGATACATGTAGTTGGAACTCTAAATCAAACACGGTTTGTGCAAGCTCTTTGAAACTTGGCACAATGATGTTGTTCCAAGTTCTATCACTATGGTTTGTGTCCTATGGAAGTAGCCCCAAGCAGAGACTGACGAGAATCACTTTCATTGAAAGGGGTTGCCAAGCTTCCAAAAAACTACGAGTTTCCTGAAATCTCAGCAAACATTTTTTCACCCAATCTTGATGATACTGGCAGGTAATGATCAGTGCACCAATCCCACTTGGCTCACCAAATTTCGTTCTTATAGGTTAAAGCGTTCCTTTGCAGTAACCGTTTTCATGTTTAGGTTTCACTCTGTTTTCTCCTATATGGATACATGTAGTTGGAACTCTAAATCAAACACGGTTTGTGCTAGCTCTTTGAAACTTGGCACAATGATGTAGTTCCAAGTTCTATCGCTATGGTTTGTGTCCTATTGAAGTAGCCCCAAGCAGAGACTGACGAGAATCACTTTCATTGAAAGGGGTTGCCAAGCTTCCAAAAAAATACGAGTTTCCGGAAATCTCAGCAAACATTTATTGTCCCAATCTTGATGATACTTGCAGGTAATGATCAGTACACCAATCCCACTTGACTCACCAAATTTCGTTCTTATAGGTTAAAACCTTCCTTTGAAATAACCGTTTTCATGTTTAGGTTTCACTCTGTTTTCTCCTATATGGATACATGTAGTTGGAACTCTAAATCAAACACCGTTTTTGCTAGCTCTTTGAAACTTGGCACAATAATGTAGTTCCAAGTTCTATGGCTACGGTTTGTGTCCTATGGATGTAGCCCCAAGCAAAGACTGACGAGAATCATTTTCATTGAAAGGGGTTGCCAAGCTTCCAAAAACTACGAGTTTCCTGAAATCTCAGCAAACATTTTTTCACCCAATCTTGATGATACTTTCAGGTAATGATCAGTACACCAATCCCACTTGGCTCACCAAATTTCTTTCTTATAGGTTAAAGCGTTCCTTTGCAGTAACCGTTTTCATGTTTAGGATTCACTCTGTTTTCTCCTATATGGATACATGTAGTTGGAACTCAAAATCAAACACGATTGGTGCTAGCTCTTTGAAACTTGGCACAATAATGTAGTTCCAAGTTCTATGGCTATGGTTTGTGTCCTATGGAAGTAGCCCCAAGCAGAGACTGACGAGAATCACTTTCATTGAAAGGGGTTGCCAAGCTTCCAAAAAACTACGAGTTTCCTGAAATCTCAGCAAATATTTTTTCACCCAATCGTGATGATACTTGCGGGTAATGATCAGTACACCAATCGCACTTGGCTCACCAAATTGCGTTCTTCGAGGTTAAACCGTTCCTTTGCAGTAACCGTTTTCATGTTTAGGTTTCACTCTGTTTTCTCCTATATGGATACATGTAGTTGGAACTCCTAATCAAACACGGTTTGTGCTAGCTCTTTGAAACTTGGCACAATAATATAGTTCCAAGTTCCATGGCTATGGTTTGTGTCCTATGGAAGTAGCCCCAAGCAGAGACTGACGAGTATCTCTTTCATTGAAAGGGGTTGCCAAGCTTCCAAAAAACTACGAGTTTCCGGAAATCTCAGCAAACATTTTTTCACCCAATCTTGATGATACTTGCAGGTAATGATCAGTACACCAGTCCCACTTGGCTCACGAAATTTCGTTCTTCTAGGTTAAACCGTTCCTTTGCAGTAACCGTTTTCATGTTTAGGTTTCACTCTCTTTTCTCCTATATGGATACATGTAGTTGGAACTCTAAATCAAACACGGTTTGTGCTACCTCTTTGAAACGTGGCAAAATAATGTAGTTCCAAGTTCTATGGCTATGGTTTGTGTCCTATGGAAGTAGCCCCAAGCAGAGACTGACGAGAATCACTTTCATTGAAAGGGGTTGCCAAGCTTCCAAATAAGTACGAGTTTCCTGAAATCTCAGCGAACATTTCTTCACCCAATCTTGATGATACTTGCAGGTAATGATCAGTACACCAGTCCCACTTGGCTCACCAAATTTCGTTCTTCTAGGTTAAACCGTTCCTTTGCAGTAACCGTTTTCATGTTTAGGTTTCACTCTGTTTTCTCCTATATGGATACTTGTAGTTGGAACTCATAATCAAACACGGTTTGTGCTAGCTCTTTGAAAATTGGCACAATAATGTAGTTCCACTTTCTATCACTATGGTTTGTGTCCGATGGAGGTAGCCCCAAGCAGAGACTGACGAGAATCACTTTCTTTGAAAGGGGTTGCCAAGCTTCCAAAAAACTACGAGTTTCCGGAAATCTCAGCAAACATTTTTTCACCCAATCTTGATGATACCAATCCCCCTGGGCTCACCAAATTTCGTTCTTCTAGGTTAAACCGTTCCTTTGCAGTAACCGTTTTCATGTTTAGGTTTCACGCTGTTTTCTCCTATATGGATACATGTAGTTGGAACTCCTAATCAAACACGGTTTGTGCTAGCTCTTTGAAACTTGGCATTATAATGTAGTTCCAAGTTCTATGGCTATGGTTTGTGTCCTATGGAAGTAGCCCCAACTAGAGCCTGACGAGAATCACTTTCATTGAAAGGGGTTGCCAAGCTTCCAAAAAACTACGAGTTTCCTGAAATCTCAGCAAACATTTTTTCACCCAATCTTGATGATCCTTGCAGGTAATGATCAGTACACCAGTATCACTTGGCTAACCAAATTTCGTTCTTCTAGGTTAAACCGTTCCTTTGCAGTAACCGTTTTCATGTTTCAGTTTCACTCTGTTTTCTCCTATATGGATACATGTAGTTGGAACTCTAAATCAATCACGGTTTGTGGTAGCTCTTTGAAACTTGACACAATAATGTAGTTCCAAGATCTATCCGATGGTTTGTGTCCTATTGAAGTAGCCCCAAGCAAAGACTGACGAGAATCACTTTCATTGAAAGGGGTTGCCAAGCTTCCAAAAAATTACGAGTTTCCTGAAATCTCAGCAAACATTTTTTTCACCCAATCGTGATGATATTTGCAGGTAATGATCAGTACACCAATCCCACACTTGGCTCACCAAATTGCGTTCTTCTAGGTTAAACCGTTCCTTTGCAGTAACCGTTTTCATGTTTAGGTTTCACTCTGTTTTCTCCTATATGGATACATGTAGTTGGAACTCTAAATCAAACACCATTTGTGCTAGCTCTTTGAAAACTTGCACAATAATGTAGTTCCAAGTTCTATGGCTATGGTTTGTGTCCTATGGATGTAGCCCCAAGCAAAGACTGACGAGAATCACTTTCATTGAAAGGGGTTGCCAAGCTTCCAAAAAACTACGAGTTTCCGGAAATATCAGCAAACATTTTTTTCACCCAATTTTGATGATACTTGCAGGTAATGATCAGTACACCAATCCCACTTGGCTCACCAAATTTCATTCTTGTAGGTTAAACCGTTCCTTTGCAGTAACCGTTTTCATGTTTAGGATTCACTCTGTTTTCTCCTATATGGATACATGTATTTGGAACTCTAAATCAAACACGGTTTGTGTTAGCTCTTTGAAACATGGCACAATAATGCAGTTCCAAGTTCTATTGCTATGGTTTGTGTCCTATGGAAGTAGCCCCAAGCAGAGCATGACGAGAATCACTTTCATTGAAAGGGGTTGCCAAGCTTCCAAAAAATTATGAGTTTCCTGAAATCTCAGCAAACATTTTTTTCACCCAATCGTGATGATATTTGCAGGTAATGATCAGTACACCAATCCCACTTGGCTCACCACATTTCGTTCTTCTAGGTTAAACCGTTCCTTTGCAGTAACCGTTTTCATGTTTAGGTTTCACGCTGTTTTCTCCTATATGGATACATGTAGTTGGAACTCAAAATCAAACACGGTTTGTGCTACCTCTTTGAAAATTGGCACAATAATGTAGTTCCAAGTTCTATGGCTATGGTTTGTGTCCTATGGAAGTAGCCCCAACTAGAGCCTGACGAGAATCACTTTCATTGAAAGGGGTTGCCAAGCTTCCAAAAACTACGAGTTTCCGGAAATCTCAGCAAACATTTTTTCACCCAATCTTGATGATACTTCCATTTAATGATCAGTACACCAATCCCCCTGGGCTAAACAAATTGCGTTCTTCGAGGTTAAACCGTTCTTTGCAGTAACCGTTTTCATGTTTAGGTTTCACGCTGTTTTCTCCTATATGGATACATGTAGTTGGAACTCAAAATGAAACACGGTTTGTGCTACCTCTTTGAAACTTGGCACAATAATGTAGTTCCAAGTTCTATGGCTATGGTTTGTGTCCTATGGAAGTAGCCCCAAGCAGAGCCTGACGAGAATCACTTTCATTGAAAGGGGTTGCCAAGCTTCCAAAAAACTACGAGTTTCCTGAAATCTCAGCAAACATTTTTTCACCCAATCTTGATGATCCTTGCAGGTAATGATCAGTACACCAGTCCCACTTGGCTAACCAAATTTCGTTCTTCTAGGTTAAACCGTTCCTTTGCAGTAACCGTTTTTCATGTTTCAGTTTCACTCTGTTTTCTCCTATATGGATACATGTAGTTGGAACTCTAAATCAAACACGGTTTGTGGTAGCTCTTTGAAAATTGACACAATAATGTAGTTCCAAGTTCTATCCGATGGTTTGTGTCCTATTGAAGTAGCCCCAAGCAAAGACTGACGAGAATCACTTTCATTGAAAGGGGTTGCCAAGCTTCCAAAAAATTACGAGTTTCCTGAAATCTCAGCAATCATTTTTTTCACCCAATCGTGATGATATTTGCAGGTAATGATCAGTACACCAATCCCACTTGGCTCACCAAATTTCGTTCTTCTAGGTTAAACCATTCCTTTGCAGTAACCGTTTTCATGTTTAGGTTTCACGCTGTTTTCTCCTATATGGATACATGTAGTTTGGAACTCATAATAAAACACGGTTTGTGCTAGCTCTTTGAAACTTTTCATTATAATGCAGTTTTCACGTTCTATGGCTATGGTTTGTGTCCTATGGAAGTAGCCCCAAGCAGAGGCTGAAGAGAATCGCTTTCTTTGAAAGGGGTTGCCTAGCTTCCAAAAAACTACGAGTTTCCTGAAATCTCAGCAAATATTTTTTCACCCAATCTTGATGATACTTGCAGGTAATGATCAGTACACCAGTCCCACTTGGCTCACCACATTTCGTTCTTCTAGGTTAAACCGTTCCTTTGCAGTAACCGTTTTCATGTTTAGGTTTCACGCTGTTTTCTCCTATATGGATACATGTAGTTGGAACTCAAAATCAAACACGGTTTGTGCTACCTCTTTGAAACTTGGCACAATAATGTAGTTCCAAGTTCTATGGCTATGGTTTGTGTCCTATGGAAGTAGCCCCAAGCAGAGCCTGACGAGAATCACTTTCATTGAAAGGGGTTGCCAAGCTTCCAAAAAACTACGAGTTCCTGAAATCTCAGCAAACATTTTTTCACCCAATCTTGATGATCCTTGCAGGTAATGATCAGTACACCAGTCCCACTTGGCTAACCAAATTTCGTTCTTCTAGGTTAAACCGTTCCTTTGCAGTAACCGTTTTCATGTTTCAGTTTCACTCTGTTTTCTCCTATATGGATACATGTAGTTGGAACTCTAAATCAAACACGGTTTGTGGTAGCTCTTTGAAACTTGACACAATAATGTAGTTCCAAGTTCTATCCGATGGTTTGTGTCCTATTGAAGTAGCCCCAAGCAAAGACTGACTGGAATCACTTTCATTGAAAGGGGTTGCCAAGCTTCCAAAAAACTACGAGTTTCCTGAAATCTCAGCAAACATTTTTTTCACCCAATCGTGATGATATTTGCAGGTAATGATCAGTACACCAATCCCACTTGGCTCACTAAATTGCGTTCTTCTAGGTTAAACCGTTCCTTTGCAGTAACCGTTTTCATGTTTAGGTTTCACGCTGTTTTCTCCTATATGGATACATGTAGTTGGAACTCAAAATCAAACACGGTTTGTGCTACCTCTTTGAAAATTGGCACAATAATGTAGTTCCAAGTTCTATGGCTATGGTTTGTGTCCTATGGAAGTAGCCCCAACTAGAGCCTGACGAGAATCACTTTCATTGAAAGGGGTTGCCAAGCTTCCAAAAAACTACGAGTTTCCGGAAATCTCAGCAAACATTTTTTCACCCAATCTTGATGATACTTCCATTTAATGATCAGTACACCAATCCCCCTGGGCTAAACAAATTGCGTTCTTCGAGGTTAAACCGTTCCTTTGCAGTAACCGTTTTCATGTTTAGGTTTCACGCTGTTTTCTCCTATATGGATACATGTAGTTGGAACTCAAAATGAAACACGGTTTGTGCTACCTCTTTGAAACTTGGCACAATAATGTAGTTCCAAGTTCTATGGCTATGGTTTGTGTCCTATGGAAGTAGCCCCAAGCAGAGCCTGACGAGAATCACTTTCATTGAAAGGGGTTGCCAAGCTTCCAAAAAACTACGAGTTTCCTGAAATCTCAGCAAACATTTTTTCACCCAATCTTGATGATCCTTGCAGGTAATGATCAGTACACCAGTCCCACTTGGCTAACCAAATTTCGTTCTTCTAGGTTAAACCGTTCCTTTGCAGTAACCGTTTTCATGTTTCAGTTTCACTCTGTTTTCTCCTATATGGATACATGTAGTTGGAACTCTAAATCAAACACGGTTTGTGGTAGCTCTTTGAAACTTGACACAATAATGTAGTTCCAAGTTCTATCCGATGGTTTGTGTCCTATTGAAGTAGCCCCAAGCAAAGACTGACGAGAATCACTTTCATTGAAAGGGGTTGCCAAGCTTCCAAAAAATTACGAGTTTCCTGAAATCTCAGCAATCATTTTTTTTCACCCAATCGTGATGATATTTGCAGGTAATGATCAGTACACCAATCCCACTTGGCTCACCAAATTTCGTTCTTCTAGGTTAAACCATTCCTTTGCAGTAACCGTTTTCATGTTTAGGTTTCACGCTGTTTTCTCCTATATGGATACATGTAGTTGGAACTCATAATAAAACACGGTTTGTGCTAGCTCTTTGAAACTTTTCATTATAATGCAGTTTCACGTTCTATGGCTATGGTTTGTGTCCTATGGAAGTAGCCCCAAGCAGAGGCTGAAGAGAATCGCTTTCTTTGAAAGGGGTTGCCTAGCTTCCAAAAAACTACGAGTTCCTGAAATCTCAGCAAATATTTTTTCACCCAATCTTGATGATACTTGCAGGTAATGATCAGTACACCAGTCCCACTTGGCTCACCACATTTCGTTCTTCTAGGTTAAACCGTTCCTTTGCAGTACCGTTTTCATGTTTAGGTTTCACGCTGTTTTCTCCTATATGGATACATGTAGTTGGAACTCAAAATCAAACACGGTTTGTGCTACCTCTTTGAAACTTGGCACAATAATGTAGTTCCAAGTTCTATGGCTATGGTTTGTGTCCTATGGAAGTAGCCCCAAGCAGAGCCTGACGAGAATCACTTTCATTGAAAGGGGTTGCCAAGCTTCCAAAAAACTACGAGTTTCCTGAAATCTCAGCAAACATTTTTTCACCCAATCTTGATGATCCTTGCAGGTAATGATCAGTACACCAGTCCCACTTGGCTAACCAAATTTCGTTCTTCTAGGTTAAACCGTTCCTTTGCAGTAACCGTTTTCATGTTTCAGTTTCACTCTGTTTTTCTCCTATATGGATACATGTAGTTGGAACTCTAAATCAAACACGGTTTGTGGTAGCTCTTTGAAACTTGACACAATAATGTAGTTCCAAGTTCTATCCGATGGTTTGTGTCCTATTGAAGTAGCCCCAAGCAAAGACTGACTGGAATCACTTTCATTGAAAGGGGTTGCCAAGCTTCCAAAAAACTACGAGTTTCCTGAAATCTCAGCAAACATTTTTTTCACCCAATCGTGATGATATTTGCAGGTAATGATCAGTACACCAATCCCACTTGGCTCACTAAATTGCGTTCTTCTAGGTTAAAACCGTTCCTTTGCAGTAACCGTTTTCATGTTTAGGTTTCACTCTGTTTTCTCCTATATGGATACATGTAGTTGGAACTCTAAATCAATCACCGTTTGTGCTAGCTCTTTGAAACTTGGCAAAATAATGTAGTTCCAAGTTCTATGGCTATGGTTTGTGTCCTATGGATGTAGCCCCAAGCAAAGACTGACGAGAATCACTTTCATTGAAAGGGGTTGCCCAAGCTTCCAAAACCTACGAGTTTCCTGAAATCTCAGCAAACATTTTTTCACCCAATCTTGATGATACTTTCAGGTAATGATCAGTACACCAATCCCACTTGGCTCACCAAATTTCTTTCTTATAGGTTAAAGCGTTCCTTTGCAGTAACCGTTTTCATGTTTAGGATTCACTCTGTTTTCTCCTATATGGATACATGTAGTTGGAACTCAAAATCAAACACGATTGGTGCTAGCTCTTTGAAACTTGGCACAATAATGTAGTTCCAAGTTCTATGGCTACGGTTTGTGTCCTATGGAAGTAGCCCCAAGCAGAGACTGACGAGAATCACTTTCATTGAAAGGGGTTGCCAAGCTTCCAAAAACTACGAGTTTCCTGAAATCTCAGCAAACATTTTTTCACCCAATCATGATGATACTTACAGGTAATGATCAGTACACCAATCCCACTTGGCTCACCAAATTTCGTTCTTCTCGGTTAAACCGTTCCTTTGCAGTAACCGTTTTCATGTTTAGGTTTCACTCTGTTTTCTCCTATATGGATACATGTAGTTGGAACTCCTAATCAAACACGGTTTGTGCTAGCTCTTTGAAACTTTGCACAATAATGTAGTTCCAAGTTCCATGGCTATGGTTTGTGTCCTATGGAAGTAGCCCCAAGCAGAGACTGACGAGAATCACTTTCATTGAAAGAGGTTGCCAAGCTTCCAAAAAACTACGAGTTTCCGGAAATCTCAGCAAACATTTTTTCACCCAATCTTGATGATACTTGCAGGTAATGATCAGTACACCAGTCCCACTTGGCTCACGAAATTTCGTTCTTCTAGGTTAAACCGTTCCTTTGCAGTAACCGTTTTCATGTTTAGGTTTCACTCTCTTTTCTCCTATATGGATACATGTAGTTGGAACTCTAAATCAAACACGGTTTGTGCTACCTCTTTGAAACGTGGCAAAATAATGTAGTTCCAAGTTCTATGGCTATGGTTTGTGTCCTATGGAAGTAGCCCCAAGCAGAGACTGACGAGAATCACTTTCATTGAAAGGGGTTGCCAAGCTTCCAAATAAGTACGAGTTTCCTGAAATCTCAGCGAACATTTTGTCACCCAATCTTGATGATACTTGCAGGTAATGATCAGTACACCAGTCCCACTTGGCTCACCAAATTTCGTTCTTCTAGGTTAAACCGTTCCTTTGCAGTAACCGTTTTCATGTTTAGGTTTCACTCTGTTTTCTCCTATATGGATACATATAGTTGGAAATCTAAATCAAACACTTTTTTTGCTACTTCTTTGAAACTTGGCAAAATAATGTAGTTCCAAGTTCTATGGCTATGGTTTGTGTCCTATGGATGTAGCCCCAAGCAGAGACTGACGAGAATCACTTTCATTGAAAGGGGTTGCCAAGCTTCCAAAAAACTACGAGTTTCCGGAAATCTCAGCAAACATTTTTTTCACCCAATCTTGATGATACTTGCAGGTAATAATCAGTACACCAATCCCACTTGGCTCACCAAATTGCGTTCTTCTAGGTTAAACCGTTCCTTTGCAGTAACCGTTTTCATGTTTAGGTTTCACTCTGTTTTCTCCTATATGGATACATGTAGTTGGAACTCTAAATCAAACACGGTTTGTGCTAGCTCTTTGAAACTTGGCACAATAATGTAGTTCCAAGTTCTATGGTTATGGTTTGTGTCCTATGGACGTAGCCCCAAGCAGAGACTGACGAGAATCACTTTCATTGAAAGGGGTTGCCAAGCTTCCAAAACTACGAATTTCCTGAAATCTCAGCAAATATTTTTTCACCCAATCTTGATGATACTTGCAGGTAATGATCAGTACACCAGTCCCACTTGGCTCACCAAATTTCGTTCTTCTAGGTTAAACCGTTCCTTTGCAGTAACCGTTTTCATGTTTAGGTTTCACTCTGTTTTCTCCTATACGGATACATGTAGTTGGAACTCTAAATCAAACACGGTTTGTGCTAGCTCTTTGAAACTTGGCACTATAATGTAGTTCCAAGTTCTATGCTTATGGTTTGTGTCCTATGGAAGTAGGCCCAAGCAGAGACTGACGAGAATCACTTTCATTGAAAGGGGTTGCCAAGCTTCCAAAAAACTACGATTTTCCTGAAATCTCAGCAAATATTTTTTCACCCAATCTTGATGATACTTGCAGGTAATGATCAGTACACCAGTCCCACTTGGCTGACCAAGTTTCGTTCTTCTAGGTTAAACCGTTCCTTTGCAATAACCGTTTTCATGTTTAGGGTTCACTCTGTTTTCTCCTATATGGATACATGTAGTTGGAACTCTAAATCAAACACGGTATGTGCTAGCTCATTGAAACTTGGCACAATAATGTAGTTCCAAGTTCTATGGCTATGGTTTGTGTCCAATGGAAGTAGCCCCAAGCAGAGACTGACGAGAATCACTTTCATTGAAAGGGGTTGCCAAGCTTCCAAAAAACTACGAGTTTCCTGAAATCTCAGCAAACATTTTTTGACCCAATCTGGATGATACTTGCAGGTAATGATAAGTACACCAGTCCCACTTGGCTCACCAAATTTCGTTCTTCTAGGTTAAACCGTTCCTTTGCAGGAACCGTTTTCATGTTTAGGTTTCACTCTGTTTTCTCCAATATGGATACATGTAGTTGGAACTCTAAATCAAACACGGTTTGTGCTAGCTCTTTGAAACTTGGCATTATAATGTAGTTCCTAGTTCTACGGTTATGGTTTGTGTCCTATGGAAGTAACCCCAAGCAGAGACTGACGAGAATCACTTTCATTGAAAGGGGTTGCCAAGCTTCCAAAAATCTGCGAGTTTCCTGAAATCTCAGCAAACATTTTTTCACCCAATCTTGATGATACTTGCAGGTAATGATCAGTACACCAGTCCCACTTGGCTCACCAAATTTCGTTCTTCTAGGTTAAACCGTTCCGCTGCAGTTACCGTTTTCATGTTTAGGATTCACTCTATTTTCTCTTATATGGATACATGTAGTTGGAACTCTAAATCAAACACGTTTTGTGCTAGCTCTTTGAAACTTGGCACAATAATGTAGTTCCAAGTCCTATGGGCTATGGTTTGTGTCATATGGAAGTAGCCCCAAGCAGAGACTGACGAGAATCACTTTCATTGAAAGGGGGTTGCCAAGCTTCCAAAAAAACTACGAGTTTCCTGAAATCTCAGCAAACATTTTTTCACCCAATCTTGATGATACTTGCAGGTAATGATCAGTACACCAATCCCACTAGGCTCACCAAATTTCGTTCTTCTAGGTTAAACCGTTCCTTTGCAGTAACCGTTTTCAGGTTTAGGTTTCACTCTCTTTTCTCCTATGTGGATACATGTAGTTGGAACTCTAAATCAAACACGATTTGTTCTAGCTCATTGAAACTTGGCATTATAATGTAGTTCCAAGTTCTATGGTTATGGTTTGTGTCCTATGGAAGTAGCCCCAAGCAGAGACTGACGAGAATCACTTTCATTGAAAGGGGTTGCCAAGCATTCAAAAAATTATGAGTTTCCGGAAATCTCAGCAAACATTTTTTCACCCAATCGTGATGATACTTGCAGGTAATGATCAGTAAACAAATCCCACTTGGCTCACCAAATTTCGTTCTTCTAGGGTAAACCGTTCCTTTGCAGTAACCGTTTTCATGTTTAGGATTCACTCTGTTTTCTCCTATATGGATACATGTAGTTGGAACTCTAAATCAAAAACGGTTTTTGCTAGCTCTTTGAAACTTGGCACAATAATGTAGTTCCAAGTTCTATGGCTATGGTATGTGTCCTATGGAAGTAGCCCCAAGCAGAGACTGACGAGAATCACTTTCATTGAAAGGGGTTGCCAAGCTTCCAAAAAACTACGAGTTTCCTGAAATCTCAGCAATCATTTTTTCACCCAATCTTGATGATACATCCATTTAATGATCAGTACACCAATCCCACTTGGCTCACCAAATTTCGTTCTTCTAGGTTAAACCGTTCCTTTGCAGTAACCGTTTTCATGTTTAGGTTTCACTCTCTTTTCTCCTATATGGATACATGTATTTGGAACTCTAAATCAAACACGGTTTGTGCTAGCTCTTTAAAACTTGGCACAATAATGTAGTTCCAAGTTCTATCGCTATGGTTTGTGTCCTATGGAAGTAGCCCCTTAGCAGAGACTGACGAGAATCACTTCAATGAAAGGGGTTGCCAAGCTTCCAAATAAGTACGAGTTTCCGAAAATCACAGCAATCATTTTTTCACCCAATCTTTACGATACTTGCAGGTAATGATCAGTACACCAATCCCACTTGGCTCACCAAATTTGGTTGTTCTAGGTTAAACCGTTCCTTTGCAGTAACCGTTTCCATGTTTAGGTTTCACTCTGTTTTCTCCTATATGGATACATGTAGTTGGAACTCTAAATCAAACACGGTTTGTGCTAGCTCTTTGAATCTTGGCACAATAATGTAGTTCCAAGTTCTATGGCTATGGTTTGTGTCCTATGGAAGTAGTCCCAAGCAGAGACTGACGAGAATCACTTTCATTGAAAGGGGTTGCCAAGCTTCCAAAAAACTACGAGTTTCCTGAAATCTTAGCAAACATTTTTTCACCAATCTTGATGATACTTGCAGGTAATGATCAGTACACCAGTCCCACTTGGCTCACCAAATTTCGTTCATCTAGGTTAAACCGTTCCTTTGCAGTAACCGTTTTCATGTTTAGGTTTCACTCTGTTTACTCCTATATGGATACATGTAGTTGGAACTCTAAATCAAACACGGTTTGTGCTAGCTCATTGAAACTTGGCAAAATAATGTAGTTCCAAGTTTTATCACTATGGTTTGTGTCCTATTGATGTAGCCCAAGCAGAGACTGACGAGAATCACTTTCATTTAAAGGGGTTGCCAAGCTTCCAAAAAACTACGAGTTTCCTGAAATCTCAGCAAACATTTTTTCACCCAATCTTGATGATACATCCATTTAATGATCAGTACACCATTCCCACTTGGCTCACCAAATTTCGTTCTTCTAGGTTAAACCGTTCCTTTGCAGAAACCGTTTCCATGTTTAGGTTTCACTCTGTTTTCTCCTATATGGATACATTTAGTTGGAACTCTAAAACAAACACGGTTTGTGGTAGCTCTTTGAAACTTGGCACAATAATGTAGTTCCAAGTTCTATGGCTATGGTTTGTGTCCTATGGAAGTAGCCCCAAGCAGAGACTGAGGAGAATCACTTTCATTGAAAGGGGTTGCCAAGCTTCCAAAAAACTACGAGTTTCCTGAAATCTCAGCAAACATTTTTTCACCCAATCTTGATGATACTTGCAGGTAATGATCAGTACACCAGTCCCACTTGGCTCACCAAATTGCGTTCTTCTAGGTTAAACCGTTCCTTTGCAGTAACCGTTTTCATGTTTAGGTTTCACTCTGTTTTCCCCTATATTTATACACGTAGTTGGAACTCTAAATCAAACACGGTTTGTGCTAGCTCTTTGAAACTTGGCACAATAATGTAGTTCCATCTTCTATTTCTATGGTTTGTGTCCTATCGAAGTAGCCCCAAGCAGAGACTGACGAGAATCATTTCATTGAAAGGGGTTACCAAGCTTCCAAAAAACTACGAGTTTCAGGAAATCTCAGCAAACTTTTTTTCACCCAATCTTGATGATACTTCCATTTAATGATCAGTACACCAATTCCACTAGGCTCACCAAATTTCGTTCTTCTAGGTTAAACCTTTCCTTTGCATTAACCGTTTTCATGTTTTGGATTCACTGTGTTTTCTCCTATATGGATACATGTAGTTGGAACTCTAAATCAAACACGGTTTGTGCTAGCTCTTTGAAACTTGGCATTATAATGTAGTTCCTAGTTCTATGGTTATGGTTTGTGTCCTATGGAAGTAGCCCCAAGCAGAGACTTACGAGAATCACTTCCATTGAAAGGGGTTGCCAAGCTTCCAAAAAACTACGAGTTTCCTGAAATCTCAGCAAACATTTTTTCACCCAATCTTGATGATACTTGCAGGTAATGATCAGTACACCAGTCCCACTTGGCTCCCCAAATTGCGTTCTTCTAGGTTAAACCGTTCCTTTGCAGTAACCGTTTTAATGTTTATGTTTCACTCTGTTTTCCCCTATATTTATACACGTAGTTGGAACTCTAAATCAAACACAATTTGTGCTAGCTCTTTGAAACTTGGCACAATAATGTAGTTCCAAGTCTATGACTATGGTTTGTGTCCTATCGAAGTAGCCCCAAGCAGAGACTGACGAGAATCATTTCATTGAAAGGGGGTGCCAAGCTTCCAAAAAACTACGAGTTTCCTGAAATCTCAGCAAACATTTTTTTCACCCAATCTTGATGATACTTCCATTTAATGATCAGTACACCAATTCCACTAGGCTCACCAAATTTCGTTGTTCTAGGTTAAACCGTTCCTTTGCAGTAACCGTTTTCATGTTTACGTTTCACTCTGTTTTCTCCTATAAGGATACATGTAGTTGGAACTCTAAATCAAACACTGTTTGTGCTAGCTCTTTGAAACTTGGCACTATAATGTAGTTCCAAGTTCCATGGCTATGGTTTGTGTCCTATGGAAGTAGCCCCAAGCAGAGACTGACGAGAATCACTTTCATTGAAAGGGGTTGCCAAGCTTCCAAAAAACTACGATTTTCCTGAAATCTCAGCAAATATTTTTCACCCAATCTTGATGATACTTGCAGGTAATGATCAGTACACCAGTCCCACTTGGCTGACCAAGTTTCCTTCTTCTAGGTTAAACCCGTTCCTTTGCAGTAACCGTTTTCATGTTTAGGTTTCACTCTGTTTTCTCCTATATGGATACATGTAGTTGGAACTCTAAATCAAACACGGTTTGCGCTAGCTCTTTGAAACTTGGCACAATAATGTAGTTCCAAGTTCTATGGCTATGGTTTGTTTCCTATGGAAGTAGCCCCAAGCAGAGACTGACGAGAATCACTTTCATTGAAAGGGTTGCCAAGCTTCCAAAAAACTACGAGATTCCTGAAATCTCAGCAAACAGTTTTTCACCCAATCTTGATGATACATCCATTTAATGATCAGTACACCATTCCCACTTGGCTCACCAAATTTCGTTCTTCTAGGTTAAACCGTTCCTTTGCAGAAACCGTTTCCATGTTTAGGTTTCACTCTGTTTTCTCCTATATGGATACATTTAGTTGGAACTCTAAAACAAACACGGTTTGTGGTAGCTCTTTGAAACTTGGCACAATAATGTAGTTCCAAGTTCTATGGCTATGGTTTGTGTCCTATGGAAGTAGCCCCAAGCAGAGACTGACGAGAATCACTTTCATTGAAAGGGGTTGCCAAGCTTCCAAAAAACTACGAGTTTCCTGAAATCTCAGCAAACATTTTTTCACCCAATCTTGATGATACTTGCAGGTAATGATCAGTACACCAGTCCCACTTGGCTCACCAAATTGCGTTCTTCTAGGTTAAACCGTTCCTTGGCAGTAACCGTTTTCATGTTTAGGTTTCACTCTGTTTTCCCCTATATTTATACACGTAGTTGGAACTCTAAATCAAACACGGTTTGTGCTAGCTCTTTGAAAACAATAATGTAGTTCCATCTTCTATGGCTATGGTTTGTGTCCTATCGAAGTAGCCCCAAGCAGAGACTGACGAGAATCATTTCATGAAAGGGGTTACCAAGCTTCCAAAAAACTACGAGTTTCAGGAAATCTCAGCAAACTTTTTTTCACCCAATCTTGATGATACTTCCATTTAATGATCAGTACACCAATTCCACTAGGCTCACCAAATTTCGTTCTTCTAGGTTAAACCTTTCCTTTGCATTAACCGTTTTCATGTTTACGTTTCACTCTGTTTTCTCCTATATGGATACATGTAGTTGGAACTCTAAATCAAACACGGTTTGTGCTAGCTCTTTGAAACTTGGCATTATAATGTAGTTCCTAGTTCTATGGTTATGGTTTGTGTCCTATGGAAGTAGCCCCAAGCAGAGACTTACGAGAATCACTTCCATTGAAAGGGGTTGCCAAGCTTCCAAAAAACTACGAGTTTCCTGAAATCTCAGCAAACATTTTTTCACCCAATCTTGATGATACTTGCAGGTAATGATCAGTACACCAGTCCCACTTGGCTCCCCAAATTGCGTTCTTCTAGGTTAAACCGTTCCTTTGCAGTAACCGTTTTCATGTTTATGTTTCACTCTGTTTTCCCTATATTTATACACGTAGTTGGAACTCTAAATCAAACACAATTTGTGCTAGCTCTTTGAAACTTGGCACAATAATGTAGTTCCAAGTCTATGACTATGGTTTGTGTCCTATCGAAGTAGCCCCAAGCAGAGACTGACGAGAATCATTTCATTGAAAGGGGTGCCAAGCTTCCAAAAAACTACGAGTTTCCTGAAATCTCAGCAAACATTTTTTCACCCAATCTTGATGATACTTCCATTTAATGATCAGTACACCAATTCCACTAGGCTCACCAAATTTCGTTGTTCTAGGTTAAACCGTTCCTTTGCAGTAACCGTTTTCATGTTTACGTTTCACTCTGTTTTCTCCTATAAGCATACATGTAGTTGGAACTCTAAATCAAACACTGTTTGTGCTAGCTCTTTGAAACTTGGCACTATAATGTAGTTCCAAGTTCCATGGCTATGGTTTGTGTCCTATGGAAGTAGCCCCAAGCAGAGACTGACGAGAATCACTTTCATTGAAAGGGGTTGCCAAGCTTCCAAAAAACTACGATTTTCCTGAAATCTCAGCAAATATTTTTCACCCAATCTTGATGATACTTGCAGGTAATGATCAGTACACCAGTCCCACTTGGCTGACCAAGTTTCCTTCTTCTAGGTTAAACCGTTCCTTTGCAGTAACCGTTTTCATGTTTAGGTTTCACTCTGTTTTCTCCTATATGGATACATGTAGTTGGAACTCTAAATCAAACACGGTTTGCGCTAGCTCTTTGAAACTTGGCACAATAATGTAGTTCCAAGTTCTATGGCTATGGTTTGTTTCCTATGGAAGTAGCCCCAAGCAGAGACTGACGAGAATCACTTTCATTGAAAGGGTTGCCAAGCTTCCAAAAAACTACGAGATTCCTGAAATCTCAGCAAACAGTTTTTCACCCAATCTTGATGATACATCCATTTAATGATCAGTACACCATTCCCACTTGGCTCACCAAATTTCGTTCTTCTAGGTTAAACCGTTCCTTTGCAGAAACCGTTTCCATGTTTAGGTTTCACTCTGTTTTCTCCTATATGGATACATTTAGTTGGAACTCTAAAACAAACACGGTTTGTGGTAGCTCTTTGAAACTTGGCACAATAAATGTAGTTCCAAGTTCTATGGCTATGGTTTGTGTCCTATGGAAGTAGCCCCAAGCAGAGACTGACGAGAATCACTTTCATTGAAAGGGGTTGCCAAGCTTCCAAAAAACTACGAGTTTCCTGAAATCTCAGCAAACATTTTTTCACCCAATCTTGATGATACTTGCAGGTAATGATCAGTACACCAGTCCCACTTGGCTCACCAAATTGCGTCTTCTAGGTTAAACGTTCCTTGGCAGTAACCGTTTTCATGTTTAGGTTTCACTCTGTTTTCCCTATATTTATACACGTAGTTGGAACTCTAAATCAAACACGGTTTGTGCTAGCTCTTTGAAACTTGGCACAATAATGTAGTTCCATCTTCTATGGCTATGGTTTGTGTCCTATCGAAGTAGCCCCAAGCAGAGACTGACGAGAATCATTTCATTGAAAGGGGTTACCAAGCTTCAAAAAACTACGAGTTTCAGGAAATCTCAGCAAACTTTTTTTCACCCAATCTTGATGATACTTCCATTTAATGATCAGTACACCAATTCCACTAGGCTCACCAAATTTCGTTCTTCTAGGTTAAACCTTTCCTTTGCATTAACCGTTTTCATGTTTACGTTTCACTCTGTTTTCTCCTATATGGATACATGTAGTTGGAACTCTAAATCAAAACCACGGTTTGTGCTAGCTCTTTGAAACTTGGCATTATAATGTAGTTCCTAGTTCTATGGTTATGGTTTGTGTCCTATGGAAGTAGCCCCAAGCAGAGACTTACGAGAATCACTTCCATTGAAAGGGGTTGCCAAGCTTCCAAAAAACTACGAGTTTCCTGAAATCTCAGCAAACATTTTTTCACCCAATCTTGATGATACTTGCAGGTAATGATCAGTACACCAGTCCCACTTGGCTCCCCAAATTGCGTTCTTCTAGGTTAAACCGTTCCTTTGCAGTAACCGTTTTTCATGTTTATGTTTCACTCTGTTTTCCCTTATATTTATACACGTAGTTGGAACTCTAAATCAAACACAATTTGTGCTAGCTCTTTGAAACTTGGCACAATAATGTAGTTCCAAGTCTATGACTATGGTTTGTGTCCTATCGAAGTAGCCCCAAGCAGAGACTGACGAGAATCATTTCATTGAAAGGGGGTGCCAAGCTTCCAAAAAACTACGAGTTTCCTGAAATCTCAGCAAACATTTTTTCACCCAATCTTGATGATACTTCCATTTAATGATCAGTACACCAAACCCACTTGGCTCACCAAATTTCGTTATTCTAGGTTAAACTGTTCCTTTGCAGTAACCGTTTTCATGTTTAGGTTTCACTCTCTTTTCTCCTATATGGATACATGTAGTTGGAACTCTAAATCAAACACGGTTTGTGCTAGCTTTTTGAACCTTGGCAAAATAATGTAGTTCCAAGTTCTATCGCTATGGTTTGTGTCCTATGGAAGTAGCCCAAGCAGAGACTGACGAGAATCACTTTCATTGAAAGGGGTTGCCAAGCTTCCAAATAACTACGAGTTTCCCGAAATCACAGCAATCATTTTTTCACCCAATTTTTATGATACTTGCAGGTAATGATCAGTACACCAATCCCACTTGGCACACCAAATTTTCGTTCTTCTAGGTTAAACCGTTCCTTTGCAGTAACCTTTTCCATGTTTAGGTTTCACTCTGTTTTCTCCTATATGGATACATGTAGTTGGAACTCTAAATCAAACACGGTTTGTGCTAGCTCTTTGAAACTTGGCACAATAATGCAGTTCCAAGTTCTATGGCTATGGTTTGTGTCCAATGGAAGTAGCCCCAAGCAGAGACTGACGAGAATCACTTTCATTGAAAGGGGTTGCCAAGCTTCCAAAAAAACTACGAGTTTCCGGAAATCTCAGCAAACATTTTTTCACCCAATCTTCATGATACTTACAGGTAATGATCAGTACACCAGTCCGACTTGGCTCACCAAATTTCGTTCTTCTAGGTTAAACGTTCCTTTGCAGGAACCGTTTTCATGTTTAGGTTTCACTCTGTTTTCTCCTATATGGATACAAGTAGTTGGAACTCTAAATCAAACACGGTTTGTGCTAGCTCTTTGAAACTTGGCATTATAATGTAGTTCCTAGTTCTATGGTTATGGTTTGTGTCCTATGGAAGTAGCCCCAAGCAGAGACTTACGAGAATCACTTTCATTGAAAGGGGTTGCCAAGCTTCCAAAAATCTGCGAGTTTCCTGAAATCTCAGCAAACATTTTTTCACCCCAATCTTGATGATACTTGCAGGTAATGATCAGTACACCAGTCCCACTTGGCTCACCAAATTTCGTTCTTCTAGGTTAAACCGTTCCTTTGCAGTTACCGATTTCATGTTTAGGATTCACTCTATTTCTCCTATATGGATACATGTAGTTGGAACTCTAAATCAAACACGATTTTGTTCTAGCTCATTGAAACTTGGCAGTATAATGTAGTTCCAAGTTCTATGGTTATGGTTTGTGTCCTATGGAAGTAGCCCCAAGCAGAGACTGACGAGAATCACTTTCATTGAAAGGGGTTGCCAAGCTTCCAAAAAACTATGAGTTTCCCGAAATCTCAGCAAACATTTTTTCACCCAATCTTGATGATACTTGCAGGTAATGATCAGTAAACAAATCCACTTGGCTCACCAAATTTCGTTCTTCTAGGGTAAACCGTTCCTTTGCAGTAACCGTTTTCATGTTTAGGATTCACTCTGTTTTTCTCCTATATGGATACATGTAGTTGGAACTCTAAATCAAACACGGTTTGTGCTAGCTCTTTGAAACTTGGCACAATAATGTAGTTCCAAGTTCTATGGCTATGGTTTGTGTCCTATGGAAGTACCCCAAGCAGAGACTGACGAGAATCACTTTCATTGAAAGGGGTTGCCAAGCTTCCAAAAAACTACGAGTTTCCTGAAATCTTAGCAAACATTTTTTTCACCAAACTTGATGATACTTGCAGGTAATGATCAGTACAACAATCCCACTTGGCTCACCAAATTTCGTTCTTCTAGGTTAAACCGTTCCTTTGCAGTAACCGTTTTCATGTTTAGGTTTCACTCTGTTTTCTCCTATATGGATACATGTAGTTGGAACTCTAAATCAAACACGGTTTGTGCTAGCTCATTGAAACTTCGCAAAATAATGTAGTTCCAAGTTTTATCGCTATGGTTTGTGTCCTATTGATGTAGCCCCAAGCAGAGACTGACGAGAATCACTTTCATTGAAAGGGGTTGCCAAGCTTCCAAAAAACTACGAGTTTCCAGAAATCTCAACAATCATTTTTTCACCCAATCTTGATGATACATCCATTTAATGATCAGTACACCATTCCCACTTGGCTCACCAAATTTCGTTCTTCTAGGTTAAACCGTTCCTTTGCAGTAACCGTTTTCATGTTTACGTTTCACTCTGTTTTCTCCTATAAGGATACATGTAGTTGGAACTCTAAATCAAACACGGTTTGTGCTAGCTCTTTGAAACTTGGCACTATAATGTAGTTCCAAGTTCCATGGCTATGGTTTGTGTCCTATGGAAGTAGCCCCAAGCAGAGACTGACGAGAATCACTTTCATTGAAAGGGGTTGCCAAGCTTCCAAAAAACTACGATTTTCCTGAAATCTCAGCAAATATTTTTCACCCAATCTTGATGATACTTGCAGGTAATGATCAGTACACCAGTCCCACTTGGCTGACCAAGTTTCCTTCTTCTAGGTTAAACCGTTCCTTTGCAGGAACCGTTTTCATGTTTAGGTTTCACTCTGTTTTCTCCTATATGGATACATGTAGTTGGAACTCTAAATCAAACACGGTTTGCGCTAGCTCTTTGAAACTTGGCACAATAATGTAGTTCCAAGTTCTATGGCTATGGTTTGTTTCCTATGGAAGTAGCCCCAAGAAGAGACTGACGAGAATCACTTTCATTGAAAGGGTTGCCAAGCTTCCAAAAAACTACGAGATTCCTGAAATCTCAGCAAACAGTTTTTCACCCAATCTTGATGATACATCCATTTAATGATCAGTACACCATTCCCACTTGGCTCACCAAATTTCGTTCTTCTAGGTTAAACCGTTCCTTTGCAGAAACCGTTTCCATGTTTAGGTTTCACTCTGTTTTCTCCTATATGGATACATTTAGTTGGAACTCTAAAACAAACACGGTTTGTGGTAGCTCTTTGAAACTTGGCACAATAATGTAGTTCCAAGTTCTATGGCTATGGTTTGTGTCCTATGGAAGTAGCCCCAAGCAGAGACTGACGAGAATCACTTTCATTGAAAGGGGTTGCCAAGCTTCCAAAAAACTACGAGTTTCCTGAAATCTCAGCAAACATTTTTTCACCCAATCTTGATGATACTTGCAGGTAATGATCAGTACACCAGTCCCACTTGGCTCACCAAATTGCGTTCTTCTAGGTTAAACCGTTCCTTGGCAGTAACCGTTTTCATGTTTAGGTTTCACTCTGTTTTCCCCTATATTTATACACGTAGTTGGAACTCTAAATCAAACACGGTTTGTGCTAGCTCTTTGAAACTTGGCACAATAATGTAGTTCCATCTTCTATGGCTATGGTTTGTGTCCTATCGAAGTAGCCCCAAGCAGAGACTGACGAGAATCATTTCATTGAAAGGGGTTACCAAGCTTCCAAAAAACTACGAGTTTCAGGAAATCTCAGCAAACTTTTTTTCACCCAATCTTGATGATACTTCCATTTAATGATCAGTACACCAATTCCACTAGGCTCACCAAATTTCGTTCTTCTAGGTTAAACCTTTCCTTTGCATTAACCGTTTTCATGTTTACGTTTCACTCTGTTTTCTCCTATATGGATACATGTAGTTGGAACTCTAAATCAAACACGGTTTGTGCTAGCTCTTTGAAACTTGGCATTATAATGTAGTTCCTAGTTCTATGGTTATGGTTTGTGTCCTATGGAAGTAGCCCCAAGCAGAGACTTACGAGAATCACTTCCATTGAAAGGGGTTGCCAAGCTTCCAAAAAACTACGAGTTTCCTGAAATCTCAGCAAACATTTTTTCACCCAATCTTGATGATACTTCCATTTAATGATCAGTACACCAAACCCACTTGGCTCACCAAATTTCGTTATTCTAGGTTAAACTGTTCCTTTGCAGTAACCGTTTTCATGTTTAGGTTTCACTCTCTTTTCTCCTATATGGATACATGTAGTTGGAACTCTAAATCAAACACGGTTTGTGCTAGCTTTTTGAACCTTGGCAAAATAATGTAGTTCCAAGTTCTATCGCTATGGTTTGTGTCCTATGGAAGTAGCCCCAAGCAGAGACTGACGAGAATCACTTTCATTGAAAGGTGTTGCCAAGCTTCCAAATAACTACGAGTTTCCCGAAATCACAGCAATCATTTTTTCACCCAATTTTTATGATACTTGCAGGTAATGATCAGTACACCAATCCCACTTGGCACACCAAATTTCGTTCTTCTAGGTTAAACCGTTCCTTTGCAGTAACCTTTTCCATGTTTAGGTTTCACTCTGTTTTCTCCTATATGGATACATGTAGTTGGAACTCTAAATCAAACACGGTTTGTGCTAGCTCTTTGAAACTTGGCACAATAATGCAGTTCCAAGTTCTATGGCTATGGTTTGTGTCCAATGGAAGTAGCCCCAAGCAGAGACTGACGAGAATCACTTTCATTGAAAGGGGTTGCCAAGCTTCCAAAAAAACTACGAGTTTCCGGAAATCTCAGCAAACATTTTTTCACCCAATCTTCATGATACTTACAGGTAATGATCAGTACACCAGTCCGACTTGGCTCACCAAATTTCGTTCTTCTAGGTTAAACCGTTCCTTTGCAGGAACCGTTTTCATGTTTAGGTTTCACTCTGTTTTCTCCTATATGGATACAAGTAGTTGGAACTCTAAATCAAACACGGTTTGTGCTAGCTCTTTGAAACTTGGCATTATAATGTAGTTCCTAGTTCTATGGTTATGGTTTGTGTCCTATGGAAGTAGCCCCAAGCAGAGACTTACGAGAATCACTTTCATTGAAAGGGGTTGCCAAGCTTCCAAAAATCTGCGAGTTTCCTGAAATCTCAGCAAACATTTTTTCACCCAATCTTGATGATACTTGCAGGTAATGATCAGTACACCAGTCCCACTTGGCTCACCAAATTTCGTTCTTCTAGGTTAAACCGTTCCTTTGCAGTTACCGATTTCATGTTTAGGATTCACTCTATTTTCTCCTATATGGATACATGTAGTTGGAACTCTAAATCAAACACGATTTGTTCTAGCTCATTGAAACTTGGCATTATAATGTAGTTCCAAGTTCTATGGTTATGGTTTGTGTCCTATGGAAGTAGCCCCAAGCAGAGACTGACGAGAATCACTTTCATTGAAAGGGGTTGCCAAGCTTCCAAAAAACTATGAGTTTCCCGAAATCTCAGCAAACATTTTTTCACCCAATCTTGATGATACTTGCAGGTAATGATCAGTAAACAAATCCCACTTGGCTCACCAAATTTCGTTCTTCTAGGGTAAACCGTTCCTTTGCAGTAACCGTTTTCATGTTTAGGATTCACTCTGTTTTCTCCTATATGGATACATGTAGTTGGAACTCTAAATCAAACACGGTTTGTGCTAGCTCTTTGAAACTTGGCACAATAATGTAGTTCCAAGTTCTATGGCTATGGTTTGTGTCCTATGGAAGTACCCCAAGCAGAGACTGACGAGAATCACTTTCATTGAAAGGGGTTGCCAAGCTTCCAAAAAACTACGAGTTTCCTGAAATCTTAGCAAACATTTTTTTCACCAAACTTGATGATACTTGCAGGTAATGATCAGTACAACAATCCCACTTGGCTCACCAAATTTCGTTCTTCTAGGTTAAACCGTTCCTTTGCAGTAACCGTTTTCATGTTTAGGTTTCACTCTGTTTTCTCCTATATGGATACATGTAGTTGGAACTCTAAATCAAACACGGTTTGTGCTAGCTCATTGAAACTTCGCAAAATAATGTAGTTCCAAGTTTTATCGCTATGGTTTGTGTCCTATTGATGTAGCCCCAAGCAGAGACTGACGAGAATCACTTTCATTGAAAGGGGTTGCCAAGCTTCCAAAAAACTACGAGTTTCCAGAAATCTCAACAATCATTTTTTCACCCAATCTTGATGATACATCCATTTAATGATCAGTACACCATTCCCACTTGGCTCACCAAATTTCGTTCTTCTAGGTTAAACCGTTCCTTTGCAGTAACCGTTTTCATGTTTACGTTTCACTCTGTTTTCTCCTATAAGGATACATGTAGTTGGAACTCTAAATCAAACACGGTTTGTGCTAGCTCTTTGAAACTTGGCACTATAATGTAGTTCCAAGTTCCATGGCTATGGTTTGTGTCCTATGGAAGTAGCCCCAAGCAGAGACTGACGAGAATCACTTTCATTGAAAGGGGTTGCCAAGCTTCCAAAAAACTACGATTTTCCTGAAATCTCAGCAAATATTTTTCACCCAATCTTGATGATACTTGCAGGTAATGATCAGTACACCAGTCCCACTTGGCTGACCAAGTTTCCTTCTTCTAGGTTAAACCGTTCCTTTGCAGGAACCGTTTTCATGTTTAGGTTTCACTCTGTTTTCTCCTATATGGATACATGTAGTTGGAACTCTAAATCAAACACGGTTTGCGCTAGCTCTTTGAAACTTGGCACAATAATGTAGTTCCAAGTTCTATGGCTATGGTTTGTTTCCTATGGAAGTAGCCCCAAGAAGAGACTGACGAGAATCACTTTCATTGAAAGGGTTGCCAAGCTTCCAAAAAACTACGAGATTCCTGAAATCTCAGCAAACAGTTTTTCACCCAATCTTGATGATACATCCATTTAATGATCAGTACACCATTCCCACTTGGCTCACCAAATTTCGTTCTTCTAGGTTAAACCGTTCCTTTGCAGAAACCGTTTCCATGTTTAGGTTTCACTCTGTTTTCTCCTATATGGATACATTTAGTTGGAACTCTAAAACAAACACGGTTTGTGGTAGCTCTTTGAAACTTGGCACAATAATGTAGTTCCAAGTTCTATGGCTATGGTTTGTGTCCTATGGAAGTAGCCCCAAGCAGAGACTGACGAGAATCACTTTCATTGAAAGGGGTTGCCAAGCTTCCAAAAAACTACGAGTTTCCTGAAATCTCAGCAAACATTTTTTCACCCAATCTTGATGATACTTGCAGGTAATGATCAGTACACCAGTCCCACTTGGCTCACCAAATTGCGTTCTTCTAGGTTAAACCGTTCCTTGGCAGTAACCGTTTTCATGTTTAGGTTTCACTCTGTTTTCCCCTATATTTATACACGTAGTTGGAACTCTAAATCAAACACGGTTTGTGCTAGCTCTTTGAAACTTGGCACAATAATGTAGTTCCATCTTCTATGGCTATGGTTTGTGTCCTATCGAAGTAGCCCCAAGCAGAGACTGACGAGAATCATTTCATTGAAAGGGGTTACCAAGCTTCCAAAAAACTACGAGTTTCAGGAAATCTCAGCAAACTTTTTTTCACCCAATCTTGATGATACTTCCATTTAATGATCAGTACACCAATTCCACTAGGCTCACCAAATTTCGTTCTTCTAGGTTAAACCTTTCCTTTGCATTAACCGTTTTCATGTTTACGTTTCACTCTGTTTTCTCCTATATGGATACATGTAGTTGGAACTCTAAATCAAACACGGTTTGTGCTAGCTCTTTGAAACTTGGCATTATAATGTAGTTCCTAGTTCTATGGTTATGGTTTGTGTCCTATGGAAGTAGCCCCAAGCAGAGACTTACGAGAATCACTTCCATTGAAAGGGGTTGCCAAGCTTCCAAAAAACTACGAGTTTCCTGAAATCTCAGCAAACATTTTTTCACCCAATCTTGATGATACTTGCAGGTAATGATCAGTACACCAGTCCCACTTGGCTCCCCAAATTGCGTTCTTCTAGGTTAAACCGTTCCTTTGCAGTAACCGTTTTCATGTTTATGTTTCACTCTGTTTTCCCCTATATTTATACACGTAGTTGGAACTCTAAATCAAACACAATTTGTGCTAGCTCTTTGAAACTTGGCACAATAATGTAGTTCCAAGTCTATGACTATGGTTTGTGTCCTATCGAAGTAGCCCCAAGCAGAGACTGACGAGAATCATTTCATTGAAAGGGGGTGCCAAGCTTCCAAAAAACTACGAGTTTCCTGAAATCTCAGCAAACATTTTTTCACCCAATCTTGATGATACTTCCATTTAATGATCAGTACACCAAACCCACTTGGCTCACCAAATTTCGTTATTCTAGGTTAAACTGTTCCTTTGCAGTAACCGTTTTCATGTTTAGGTTTCACTCTCTTTTCTCCTATATGGATACATGTAGTTGGAACTCTAAATCAAACACGGTTTGTGCTAGCTCTTTCAACCTTGGCAAAATAATGTAGTTCCAAGTTCTATCGCTATGGTTTGTGTCCTATGGAAGTAGCCCCAAGCAGAGACTGACGAGAATCACTTTCATTGAAAGGTGTTGCCAAGCTTCCAAATAACTACGAGTTTCCCGAAATCACAGCAATCATTTTTTCACCCAATCTTTATGATACTTGCAGGTAATGATCAGTACACCAATCCCACTTGGCACACCAAATTTCGTTCTTCTAGGTTAAACCGTTCCTTTGCAGTAACCTTTTCCATGTTTAGGTTTCACTCTGTTTTCTCCTATATGGATACATGTAGTTGGAACTCTAAATCAAACACGGTTTGTGCTAGCTCTTTGAAACTTGGCACAATAATGCAGTTCCAAGTTCTATGGCTATGGTTTGTGTCCAATGGAAGTAGCCCCAAGCAGAGACTGACGAGAATCACTTTCATTGAAAGGGGTTGCCAAGCTTCCAAAAAAACTACGAGTTTCCGGAAATCTCAGCAAACATTTTTTCACCCAATCTTCATGATACTTACAGGTAATGATCAGTACACCAGTCCGACTTGGCTCACCAAATTTCGTTCTTCTAGGTTAAACCGTTCCTTTGCAGGAACCGTTTTCATGTTTAGGTTTCACTCTGTTTTCTCCTATATGGATACAAGTAGTTGGAACTCTAAATCAAACACGGTTTGTGCTAGCTGTTTGAAACTTGGCATTATAATGTAGTTCCTAGTTCTATGGTTATGGTTTGTGTCCTATGGAAGTAGCCCCAAGCAGAGACTTACGAGAATCACTTTCATTGAAAGGGGTTGCCAAGCTTCCAAAAATCTGCGAGTTTCCTGAAATCTCAGCAAACATTTTTTCACCCAATCTTGATGATACTTGCAGGTAATGATCAGTACACCAGTCCCACTTGGCTCACCAAATTTCGTTCTTCTAGGTTAAACCGTTCCTTTGCAGTTACCGATTTCATGTTTAGGATTCACTCTATTTTCTCCTATATGGATACATGTAGTTGGAACTCTAAATCAAACACGATTTGTTCTAGCTCATTGAAACTTGGCATTATAATGTAGTTCCAAGTTCTATGGTTATGGTTTGTGTCCTATGGAAGTAGCCCCAAGCAGAGACTGACGAGAATCACTTTCATTGAAAGGGGTTGCCAAGCTTCCAAAAAACTATGAGTTTCCCGAAATCTCAGCAAACATTTTTTCACCCAATCTTGATGATACTTGCAGGTAATGATCAGTAAACAAATCCCACTTGGCTCACCAAATTTCGTTCTTCTAGGGTAAACCGTTCCTTTGCAGTAACCGTTTTCATGTTTAGGATTCACTCTGTTTTCTCCTATATGGATACATGTAGTTGGAACTCTAAATCAAACACGGTTTGTGCTAGCTCTTTGAAACTTGGCACAATAATGTAGTTCCAAGTTCTATGGCTATGGTTTGTGTCCTATGGAAGTACCCCAAGCAGAGACTGACGAGAATCACTTTCATTGAAAGGGGTTGCCAAGCTTCCAAAAAACTACGAGTTTCCTGAAATCTTAGCAAACATTTTTTTCACCAAACTTGATGATACTTGCAGGTAATGATCAGTACAACAATCCCACTTGGCTCACCAAATTTCGTTCTTCTAGGTTAAACCGTTCCTTTGCAGTAACCGTTTTCATGTTTAGGTTTCACTCTGTTTTCTCCTATATGGATACATGTAGTTGGAACTCTAAATCAAACACGGTTTGTGCTAGCTCATTGAAACTTCGCAAAATAATGTAGTTCCAAGTTTTATCGCTATGGTTTGTGTCCTATTGATGTAGCCCCAAGCAGAGACTGACGAGAATCACTTTCATTGAAAGGGGTTGCCAAGCTTCCAAAAAACTACGAGTTTCCAGAAATCTCAACAATCATTTTTTCACCCAATCTTGATGATACATCCATTTAATGATCAGTACACCATTCCCACTTGGCTCACCAAATTTCGTTCTTCTAGGTTAAACCGTTCCTTTGCAGTAACCGTTTTCATGTTTAGGTTTCACTCTGTTTTCTCCTATATGGATACATGTAGTTGGAACTCTAAATCAAACACGGTTTGTGCTAGCTCTTTGAAACATGGCACAATAATGTAGTTCCTAGTTCTATGGCTATAGTTTGTGTCCTATGGAAGTAGCCCCAAGCAGAGACTGACGAGAATCCCTTTCATTGAAAGGGGTTGCCAAGCTTCCAAAAAACTACGAGTTTCCTGAAATCTCAGCAAATATTTTTTCACCCAATCTTGATGATACTTGCAGGTAAGGATCAGTACACCAGTCCCACTTGGCTCACCACATTTCGTTCTTCTAGGTTAAACCGTTCCTTTGCAGGAACCGTTTTCATGTTTAGGTTTCACTCTGTTTTCTCCTATATGGATACATGTATTTGGAACTCTATATCAAACACGGTTTGCGCTAGCTCTTTGAAACTTGGCACAATAATGTAGTTCCAAGTTCTATGGCTATGGTTTGTTTCCTATGGAAGTAGCCCCAATCAGAGACTGACGAGAATCACTTTCATTGAAAGGGTTGCCAAGCTTCCAAAAAACTATGAGTTTCCTGAAATCTCAGCAAATATTTTTTCACCCAATGTTGATGATACCTCCATTTAATGATCACTACACCAATCCCACTTGGCTCACCAAAATTTCGTTCTTCTAGGTTAAACCGTTCGTTTGCAGTAAACGTTTTCATATTTAGGTTTCAATCTGTTTTCTCCTATATGGATACATGTAGTTGGAACTCTAAATCAAACATGGTTTGTGCTAGCTCTTTGAAACTTGGCACAATAATGTAGTTCCCAGTTCTATGGCTATGGTTTGTGTCCTATGGATGTAGCCCCAAGCAGAGACTGACGAGTATCACTTTCATTGAAAGGGGTTGCCAAGCTTCCAAAAAACTACGAGTTTCCGGAAATCTCAGCAAACATTTTTTCACCCAATCTTGATGATACTTCCATTTAATGATCAGTACACCAATTCCACTAGGCTCACCAAATTTCGTTTTTCTAGGTTAAACCGTTCCCTTTGCAGTAACCGTTTTCATGTTTAGGTTTCACTCTGTTTTCTCCTATATGGATACATGTAGTTGGAACTCCTAATCAAACACGGTTTGTGCTAGCTCTTTGAAACTTGGCACTATAATGTAGTTCCAAGTTCTATGCTTATGGTTTGTGTCCTATGGAAGTAGCCCCAAGCAGAGACTTACGAGAATCACTTTCATTGAAAGGGGTTGCCAAGCTTCCAAAAATTACGAGTTTCCTGAAATCTCAGCAAACATTTTTTCACCGAATCTTGATGATACTTGCAGGTAATGATCAGTACTCCAGTCCAACTTGGCTGACCAGGTTTCGTTCTTCTAGGTTAAACCGTTCCTTTGCAGTAACCGTTTTCATGTTTAGGTTTCACTGTGTTTTCTCCTATATGGATACATGTAGTTGGAACTCCTAATCAAACACGATTTGTTCTAGCTCATTGAAACTTGGCATTATAATGTAGTTCCAAGTTCTATGGTTATGGTTTGTGTCCTATGGAAGTAGCCCCAAGCAGAGACTGACGAGAATCACTTTCATTGAAAGGGGTTGCCAAGCTTCCAAAAACTATGAGTTTCCCGAAATCTCAGCAAACATTTTTTCACCCAATCTTGATGATACTTGCATGTAATGATCAGTACACCAATCCCACTTGGCTCACCAAATTTCGTTCTTCTAGGTTAAACCGTTCCTTTGCAGTAACCTTTGCCATGTTTAGGTTTCACTCTGTTTTCTCCTATATGGATACATGTAGTTGGAACTCTAAATCAAACACGGTTTGTGCTAGCTCTTTGAAACTTGGCACAATAATGTAGTTCCAAGTTCTATGGCTATGGTTTGTGTCCTATGGAAGTACCCCAAGCAGAGACTGACGAGAATCACTTTCATTGAAAGGGGTTGCCAAGCTTCCAAAAAACTACGAGTTTCCTGAAATCTTAGCAAACATTTTTTTCACCAATCTTGATGATACTTGCAGGTAATGATCAGTACAACAATCCCAGTTGGCTCACCAAATTTCGTTCTTCTAGGTTAAACCGTTCCTTTGCAGTAACCGTTTTCATGTTTAGGTTTCACTCTGTTTTCTCCTATATGGATACATGTAGCTGGAACTCTAAATCAAACACGGTTTGTGCTAGCTCATTGAAACTTCGCAAAATAATGTAGTTCCAAGTTTTATCGCTATGGTTTGTGTCCTATTGATGTAGCCCCAAGCAGAGACTGACGAGAATCACTTTCATTGAAAGGGGTTGCCAAGCTTCCAAAAAACTACGAGTTTCCAGAAATCTCAACAATCATTTTTTCACCCAATCTTGATGATACATCCATTTAATGATCAGTACACCATTCCCACTTGGCTCACCAAATTTCGTTCTTCTAGGTTAAACCGTTCCTTTGCAGTAACCGTTTTCATGTTTAGGTTTCACTCTGTTTTCTCCTATATGGATACATGTAGTTGGAACTCTAAATCAAACACGGTTTGTGCTAGCTCTTTGAAACATGGCACAATAATGTAGTTCCTAGTTCTATGGCTATAGTTTGTGTCCTATGGAAGTAGCCCCAAGCAGAGACTGACGAGAATCCCTTTCATTGAAAGGGGTTGCCAAGCTTCCAAAAAACTACGAGTTTCCTGAAATCTCAGCAAATATTTTTTCACCCAATCTTGATGATACTTGCAGGTAAGGATCAGTACACCAGTCCCACTTGGCTCAATACATTTCGTTCTTCTAGGTTAAACCGTTCCTTTGCAGGAACCGTTTTCATGTTTAGGTTTCACTCTGTTTCTCCTATATGGATACATGTATTTGGAACTCTATATCAAACACGGTTTGCGCTAGCTCTTTGAAACTTGGCACAATAATGTAGTTCCCAGTTCTATGGCTATGGTTTGTGTCCTCTGGATGTAGCCCAAGCAGAGACTGACGAGAATCACTTTCATTGAAAGGGGTTGCCAAGCTTCCAAAAAACTACGAGTTTCCGGAAATCTCAGCAAACATTTTTTCACCCAATCTTGATGATACTTCCATTTAATGATCAGTACACCAATTCCACTAGGCTCACCAAATTTCGTTCTTCTAGGTTAAACCGTTCCTTTGCAGTAACCGTTTTCATGTTTAGGTTTCACTCTGTTTTCTCCTACATGGATACATGTAGTTGGAACTCCTAATCAAACACGGTTTGTGCTAGCTCTTTGAAACTAGGCACTATAATGTAGTTCCAAGTTCTATGCTTATGGTTTGTGTCCTATGGAAGTAGCCCCAAGCAGAGACTGATGAGAATCACTTTCATTGAAAGGGGTTGCCAAGCTTCCAAAAATTACGAGTTTCCTGAAATCTCAGCAAACATTTTTTCACCGAATCTTGATGATACTTGCAGGTAATGATCAGTACTCCAGTCCAACTTGGCTGACCAGGTTTCGTTCTTCTAGGTTAAACCGTTCCTTTGCAGTAACCGTTTTTCATGTTTAGTTTCACTGTGTTTTCTCCTATATGGATACATGTAGTTGGAACTCTAAATCAAACACGGTTTTTGCTAGCTCTTTGAAACGTGGCACAATAATGTAGTTCCAAGTTCTATGGTTATGGTTTGTGTCTTTTGGAAGTAGCCCCAAGCAGAGACTGACGAGAATCACTTTCATTGAAAGGGGTTGCCAAGCTTCCAAAAATCTACGAGTTTCCTGAAATCTCAGCAAACATTTTTTCACCCAATCTTGATGATACTTGCAGGTAATGATCAGTACACCAATCCCACTTGGCTCACCAAATTTCGTTCTTCTAGGTTAAACCGTTCCTTTGCAGTAACAGTTTCCATGTTTAGGTTTCACTCTGTTTTCTCCTATATGGATACATTTAGTTGGAACTCTAAAACAAACACGGTTGGTGCTAGCTCTTTGAAACTTGGCACAATAATGTAGTTCCAAGTTCTATGCTTATGGTTTGTGTCCTATGGAAGTAGCCCCAAGCAGAGACTGATGAGTATCACTTTCATTGAAAGGGGTTGCCAAGCTTCCAAAAAACTACGAGTTTCCTGAAATCTCAGCAAACATTTTTTCACCCAATCTTGATGATACTTACAGGTAATGATCAGTACACCAGTCCGACTTGGCTCACCAAATTTCGTTCATCTAGGTTAAACTGTTCCTTTGCAGGAACCGTTTTCATGTTTAGGTTTCACTCTGTTTTCTCCTATATGGATACATGTAGTTGGAACTCTAAATCAAACACGGTTTGTGCTAGCTCTTTGAAACTTGGCATTATAATGTAGTTCCTAGTTCTATGGTTATGGTTTGTGTCCAATGGAAGTAGCCCCAAGCAGAGACTTACGAGAATCACTTTCATTGAAAGGGGTTGCCAAGCTTCCAAAAAACTACGAGTTTCCGGAAATCTCAGCAAACATTTTTTCAACCAATCTTGATGATACTTCCATTTAATGATCAGTACACCAATTCCACTAGGCTCACCAAATTTCGTTCTTCTAGGTTAAACGGTTCCTTTGCAGTAACCGTTTTCATGTTTAGGTTTCACTCTGTTTTCTATTATAAGGATATATGTATTTATAACTCTAAATCAAACACGGTTTGTGCTAGCTCTTTGAAACTTGGCACAATATTGTAGTTCCAAGTTCTATGGCTATGGTTTGTGTCCTATTTAAGTAGCCCCATGCAGAGACTGACGAGAATCACTTTCATTAAAGGGGTTGCCAAGCTTCCAAAAAACTACGAGTTTCCTGAAATCTCAGCAAACATTTTTTCAACCAATCGTGATGATACTTGCAGGTAATGATCAGTAAACAAATCCCACTTGGCTCACCAAATTTCGTTCTTCTAGGGTAAACTGTTCCTTTGCAGTAACCGTTTTCATGTTTAGGATTCACTCTGTTTTCTCCTATATGGATACATGTAGTTGGAACTCTAAATCAAACACGGTTTGTGCTAGCCCTTTGAAACTTGGCACAATAATGTAGTTCCAAGTTCTATGGCTATGGTATGTGTCCTATGGAAGTAGCCCCAAGCAGAGACTGACGAGAATCACTTTCATTGAAAGGGGTTGCCCAGCTTCCAAAAAACTACGAGTTTCCTGAAATCTCAGCAATGATTTTTTCACCCAATCTTGATGATACATCCATTTAATGATCAGTACACCAATCCCACTTGGCTCACCAAATTTCGTTCTTCTAGGTTAAACCGTTCCTTTGCAGTAACCGTTTTCATGTTTAGGTTTCACTCTGTTTTCTCCTATATGGATACATGTAGTTGGAACTCTAAATCAAACACGGTTTGTGCTAGCTCTTTGAAACATGGCACAATAATGTAGTTCCTAGTTCTATGGCTATAGTTTGTGTCCTATGGAAGTAGCCCCAAGCAGAGACTGACGAGAATCCCTTTCATTGAAAGGGGTTGCCAAGCTTCCAAAAAACTACGAGTTTCCTGAAATCTCAGCAAATATTTTTTCACCCAATCTTGATGATACTTGCAGGTAAGGATCAGTACACCAGTCCCACTTGGCTCACCACATTTCGTTCTTCTAGGTTAAACCGTTCCTTTGCAGGAACCGTTTTCATGTTTAGGTTTCACTCTGTTTTCTCCTATATGGATACATGTATTTGGAACTCTATATCAAACACGGTTTGCGCTAGCTCTTTGAAACTTGGCACAATAATGTAGTTCCAAGTTCTATGGCTATGGTTTGTTTCCTATGGAAGTAGCCCCAATCAGAGACTGACGAGAATCACTTTCATTGAAAGGGTTGCCAAGCTTCCAAAAAACTATGAGTTTCCTGAAATCTCAGCAAATATTTTTTCACCCAATGTTGATGATACCTCCATTTAATGATCACTACACCAATCCCACTTGGCTCACCAAAATTTCGTTCTTCTAGGTTAAACCGTTCGTTTGCAGTAAACGTTTTCATATTTAGGTTTCAATCTGTTTTCTCCTATATGGATACATGTAGTTGGAACTCTAAATCAAACATGGTTTGTGCTAGCTCTTTGAAACGTGGCACAATAATGTAGTTCCCAGTTCTATGGCTATGGTTTGTGTCCTATGGATGTAGCCCCAAGCAGAGACTGACGAGTATCTCTTTCATTGAAAGGGGTTGCCAAGCTTCCAAAAAACTACGAGTTTCCGGAAATCTCAGCAAACATTTTTTCACCCAATCTTGATGATACTTCCATTTAATGATCAGTACACCAATTCCACTAGGCTCACCAAATTTCGTTTTTCTAGGTTAAACCGTTCCTTTGCAGTAACCGTTTTCATGTTTAGGTTTCACTCTGTTTTCTCCTATATGGATACATGTAGTTGGAACTCCTAATCAAACACGGTTTGTGCTAGCTCTTTGAAACTTGGCACTATAATGTAGTTCCAAGTTCTATGCTTATGGTTTGTGTCCTATGGAAGTAGCCCCAAGCAGAGACTTACGAGAATCACTTTCATTGAAAGGGTTGCCAAGCTTCCAAAAAAGTACGAGTTTCCTGAAATCTCAGCAAACATTTTTTCACCGAATCTTGATGATACTTGCAGGTAATGATCAGTACTCCAGTCCAACTTGGCTGACCAGGTTTCGTTCTTCTAGGTTAAACCGTTCCTTTGCAGTAACCGTTTTCATGTTTAGGTTTCACTGTGTTTTCTCCTATATGGATACATGTAGTTGGAACTCCTAATCAAACACGATTTGTTCTAGCTCATTGAAACTTGGCATTATAATGTAGTTCCAAGTTCTATGGTTATGGTTTGTGTCCTATGGAAGTAGCCCCAAGCAGAGACTGACGAGAATCACTTTCATTGAAAGGGGTTGCCAAGCTTCCAAAAAACTATGAGTTTCCCGAAACCTCAGCAAACATTTTTTCACCCAATCTTGATGATACTTGCATGTAATGATCAGTACACCAATCCCACTTGGCTCACCAAATTTCGTTCTTCTAGGTTAAACCGTTCCTTTGCAGTAACCTTTGCCATGTTTAGGTTTCACTCTGTTTTCTCCTATATGGATACATGTAGTTGGAACTCTAAATCAAACACGGTTTGTGCTAGCTCTTTGAAACTTGGCACAATAATGTAGTTCCAAGTTCTATGGCTATGGTTTGTGTCCTATGGAAGTACCCCAAGCAGAGACTGACGAGAATCACTTTCATTGAAAGGGGTTGCCAAGCTTCCAAAAAACTACGAGTTTCCTGAAATCTTAGCAAACATTTTTTTCACCAATCTTGATGATACTTGCAGGTAATGATCAGTACAACAATCCCACTTGGCTCACCAAATTTCGTTCTTCTAGGTTAAACCGTTCCTTTGCAGTAACCGTTTTCATGTTTAGGTTTCACTCTGTTTTCTCCTATATGGATACATGTAGTTGGAACTCTAAATCAAACACGGTTTGTGCTAGCTCATTGAAACTTCGCAAAATAATGTAGTTCCAAGTTTTATCGCTATGGTTTGTGTCCTATTGATGTAGCCCCAAGCAGAGACTGACGAGAATCACTTTCATTGAAAGGGGTTGCCAAGCTTCCAAAAAACTACGAGTTTCCAGAAATCTCAACAATCATTTTTTCACCCAATCTTGATGATACATCCATTTAATGATCAGTACACCATTCCCACTTGGCTCACCAAATTTCGTTCTTCTAGGTTAAACCGTTCCTTTGCAGTAACCGTTTTCATGTTTAGGTTTCACTCTGTTTTCTCCTATATGGATACATGTAGTTGGAACTCTAAATCAAACACGGTTTGTGCTAGCTCTTTGAAACTTGGCACAATAATGTAGTTCCAAGTTCTATGGTTATGGTTTGTGTCTTTTGGAAGTAGCCCCAAGCAGAGACTGACGAGAATCACTTTCATTGAAAGGGGTTGCCAAGCTTCCAAAAATCTACGAGTTTCCTGAAATCTCAGCAAACATTTTTTCACCCAATCTTGATGATACTTGCAGGTAATGATCAGTACACCAATCCCACTTGGCTCACCAAATTTCGTTCTTCTGGGTTAAACCGTTCCTTTGCAGTAACAGTTTCCATGTTTAGGTTTCACTCTGTTTTCTCCTATATGGATACATTTAGTTGGAACTCTAAAACAAACACGGTTGGTGCTAGCTCTTTGAAACTTGGCACAATAATGTAGTTCCAAGTTCTATGCTTATGGTTTGTGTCCTATGGAAGTAGCCCCAAGCAGAGACTGATGAGTATCACTTTCATTGAAAGGGGTTGCCAAGCTTCCAAAAACTACGAGTTTCCTGAAATCTCAGCAAACATTTTTTCACCGAATCTTGATGATACTTGCAGTTAATGATCAGTACTCCAGTCCCACTTGGCTGACCAGGTTTCGTTCTTCTAGGTTAAACCGTTCCTTTGCAGGAACCGTTTTCATGTTTAGGTTTCACTCTGTTTTCTCCTATATGGATACATGTAGTTGGAACTCTAAATCAAACACGGTTTGTGCTAGCTCTTTGAAACTTGGCATTATAATGTAGTTCCTAGTTCTATGGTTATGGTTTGTGTCCTATGGAAGTAGCCCCAAACAGAGACTGACGAGAATGACTTTCATTGAAAGGGGTTGCCAAGCTTCCAAAAAACTATGAGTTTCCGGAAATCTCAGCAAACATTTTTTCACCCAATCGTGATGATACTTGCAGGTAATGATCAGTAAACAAATCCCACTTGGCTCACCAAATTTCGTTCTTCTAGGTTAAACTGTTCCTTTGCAGTAACCGTTTTCATGTTTAGGTTTCACTCTCTTTTCTCCTATATGGGACACATGTAGTTGGAACTCTAAATCAAACACGGTTTGTGCTAGCTCTTTGAACCTTGGCAAAATAATGTAGTTCCAAGTTCTATCGCTATGGTTTGTGTCCTATGGAAGTAACCCCAAGCAGACTGACGAGAATCACTTACATTGAAAGGGGTTGCCAAGCTTCCAAAAAACTACGAGTTTCCTGAAATCTCAGCAAACATTTTTTCTCCCAATCTTTATGATACTTACAGGTAATGATCAGTACACCAGTCCGACTTGGCTCACCAAATTTCGTTCATCTAGGTTAAACTGTTCCTTTGCAGGAACCGTTTTCATGTTTAGGTTTCACTCTGTTTTCTCCTATATGGATACATGTAGTTGGAACTCTAAATCAAACACGGTTTGTGCTAGCTCTTTGAAACTTGGCATTATAATGTAGTTCCTAGTTCTATGGTTATGGGTTTGTGTCCAATGGAAGTAGCCCCAAGCAGAGACTTACGAGAATCACTTTCATTGAAAGGGGTTGCCAAGCTTCCAAAAAACTACGAGTTTCCGGAAATCTCAGCAAACATTTTTTCAACCAATCTTGATGATACTTCCATTTAATGATCAGTACACCAATTCCACTAGGCTCACCAAATTTCGTTCTTCTAGGTTAAACGGTTCCTTTGCAGTAACCGTTTTCATGTTTAGGTTTCACTCTGTTTTCTATTATAAGGATATATGTATTTATAACTCTAAATCAAACACGGTTTGTGCTAGCTCTTTGAAACTTGGCACAATATTGTAGTTCCAAGTTCTATGGCTATGGTTTGTGTCCTATTTAAGTAGCCCCATGCAGAGACTGACGAGAATCACTATCATTAAAGGGGTTGCCAAGCTTCCAAAAAACTACGAGTTTCCTGAAATCTCAGCAAACATTTTTTCAACCAATCGTGATGATACTTGCAGGTAATGATCAGTAAACAAATCCCACTTGGCTCACCAAATTTCGTTCTTCTAGGGTAAACCGTTCCTTTGCAGTAACCGTTTTCATGTTTAGGATTCACTCTGTTTTCTCCTATATGGATACATGTAGTTGGAACTCTAAATCAAACACGGTTTGTGCTAGCTCTTTGAAACTTGGCACAATAATGTAGTTCCAAGTTCTATGGCTATGGTATGTGTCCTATGGAAGTAGCCCCAAGCAGAGACTGACGAGAATCACTTTCATTGAAAGGGGTTGCCCAGCTTCCAAAAAACTACGAGTTTCCTGAAATCTCAGCAATGATTTTTTCACCCAATCTTGATGATACAACCATTTAATGATCAGTACACCAATCCCACTTGGCTCACCAAATTTCGTTCTTCTAGGTTAAACCGTTCCTTTGCAGTAACCGTTTTCATGTTTAGGTTTCACTCTGTTTTCTCCTATATGGATACATGTACTTGGAACTCTAAATCAAACACGGTTTGTGCTAGCTCATTGAAACTTCGCAAAATAATGTAGTTCCAAGTTTTATCGTTATGGTTTGTGTCCTATTGATGTAGCCCCAAGCAGAGACTGACGAGAATCACTTTCATTGAAAGGGGTTGCCAAGCTTCCAAAAAACTACGAGTTTCCAGAAATCTCAACAATCATTTTTTCACCCAATCTTGATGATACATCCATTTAATGATCAGTACACCATTCCCACTTGGCTCACCAAATTTCGTTCTTCTAGGTTAAACCGTTCCTTTGCAGTAACTGTTTTCATGTTTAGGTTTCACTCTGTTTTCTCCTATATGGATACATGTAGTTGGAACTCTAAATCAAACACGGTTTGTGCTAGCTCTTTGAAACATGGCACAATAATGTAGTTCCTAGTTCTATGGCTATAGTTTTTGTCCTATGGAAGTAGCCCCAAGCAGAGACTGACGAGAATCCCTTTCATTGAA